>NC_079197.1:67523302-67773302 GCF_029499605.1 Hyla sarda | reverse complement strand
TCGCGCAAATGGACGTATGCATACGTCCAAGAGATCTCCTGCTCTGCCGTGTCAATCACAGCCGGAGTCCCACCGCAGCTGCCGGGGCCGCGGTCCCGGCAGCATTAACCCCATAGATGCCGTGATCAGCAGGACACACCGTTTGCAGGAGGAGCGCACTCCCCCTGCCCATTAACGGCGCCGCCGCGATAAAATAAGGGGGATCGGGGGTGTCCAAGACACCCTCGATCCCCGTGAAGAGATAGGAGTGAGGTGGCAGGGGTGCCACCCCCTCCTATCCCTGCTATTGATCGCGGAGCGACCGACCAATAGCAGACTGGGGGCGGGGGGTTAAAGTTCTGTTCCCCCCCACTATGTCCACCCATCGGTGTCCGGGCACAGCGGGGGGAACCGTGTAGTAGCGGCGGCAGCGGTCACTTACGCGGCAGAGCTCAAGATGACGGCGGCTGCTGTGATCATGGCGGCGGTGGAGGTGAGTATGGCGGCGGTGTGTCCGGGAGTCTGTTGCCTAGCAACATCTGCAGGGCGACAGTTTGGAGAGTGGTCTCTAAACTGTGGCCCTCCAGATGTTGCAAAACTACAACTCCCACCATGCCTTGACAGCTGTTTGCTGTGTTGGCATGCTGGGATTTGTAGTTTTGCAAGATGGGGTTCAGGCTAGAGATCACTGACAGTGGTCTCTAAACTGTAGCCCTCCAGATGTTACAAAACTACAACTCCCAGCATGCCCAGACAGCAGTTTTCTGTCTTATCATATTGAGATTTGTAGTTTTGCAACATCTGGAGGGCTACAGTTTAGGGACCACTGTCAGTGATCTCCAGCCTGAACCCCTCTAAATCTTGCAAAACTAGAACTCCCAGCATTCAGGAACAGCAAAAGGCTGTCTCGGCATGCTGGGAGTTGTACTTGCGTGCCTCCAGCTGTTGCATAACTACATCTCCCAGCATTCCCTTTGGCAATCAGTACATGCTGAGAGTTGTAGTTCTGCAACAGCTGGAGGCACACTGTTTGGGAAATACCGAGTT
This sequence comes from Hyla sarda, assembly GCF_029499605.1. NCBI lineage: Eukaryota > Metazoa > Chordata > Amphibia > Anura > Hylidae > Hyla > Hyla sarda. The sequence continues at coordinate 67,772,276 of NC_079197.1, read as the reverse complement.
AGGTAATAGCTTCTATTACCTAACTCAGTATTTTCCAACCAGTTTACCTCCAGCTGTTGCAAAACTACAACTCCCAGCATGCACGTTCTGTCAGTGCATGCTGGGAGTTGTAGTTTTGCCCCCCCCTTCCCATCTGAATGCACAGGTTACATTCACACTGGCGGTGGATTACAGTGAGTTCCCCGCTTCAAGCTTGAGCTGCGGCAAATTTTCCGCCGCAGCTCAAACTCTTAGCGGGAGACTCAGTGTAATCCGCTGCCAGTGTGAATGTAGCCTAAAAACACTACACTACGCTACACTAACACAAAATAAAGAGTAAAACACTACATATACACACATACACTGCCCCACCCCCCCAAAAAAATAAAAAACGTATCCTACGGCAGTGTTTCCAAAACGGAGCCTCCAGCTGTTGCAAAACAAAAACTCCCAGCATTTTCGGACAGCCATTGACTGTCCAAGCATGCTGGGAGTTTTGCAACAGCTGGAGGCACCCTGTTTGGGAATCACTGGCGTAGAATACCCCTATGTCCACCCCTATGCAAATCCCTAATTTAGGCCTCAAATGCGCATGGCGCTCTCACTTTGGAGCCCTGTCGTATTTCAAGGCAACAGTTTAGGGCCACATATGGGGTATCGCCGTACTCGGGAGAAATTGCCTAACAAATTTTGGGGGGCTTTTTCTCCTTTTACCCCTTATGAAAAGGTAAAGTTGGGGTCTACACCAGCATATTAGTGTAAAAAAAAACATTTTTGTGCACTAACATACTGGTGTTGCCCCATACTTTTAAATTTCACAAGCGGTAAAAGAAAAAAAAGCCCCCAAAATTTGTAACACAATTTCTCCCGAGTACGGAGATACCCCATATGTGGGCGCAAAGTGCTCTGCGGGCGAATAACAAGGCTCAGAAGGGAGAGTGCTCCATGTACATTTGAGGTCTAAATTGGTGATTTGCACAGGGGTGGCTGATTTTACAGCGGTTCTGACATAAGCGCAAAACAATAAATACCCACATGTGACCCCATTTTGGAAACTACACCCCTCACGGAATGTAACAAGGGGTATAGTGAGCATTTACTCCCCACAGGTGTCTGACAGATCTTTGAAACAGGGGTCTGTGAAAATGAAAAATATTTTTTTTTATTTGCACAGCCCACTGTTTCAAAGATCCGTCAAATGCCAGTGGGGTGTAAATTCTCACTGCACCCCTTATTAGATTCCTTGAGGGGTGTAGTTTTAAAAATGGGGTCACATGTGGGGGGTCCACTGTTCTGGCACCACGGGGGGCTTTGTAAATGCACATGGCCAAATTCTCTCTCCAAAAGCTCAATGATGCTCCTTCTCTTCTGAGCATTGTAGTTCGCCCCCAGTGCACTTTACGTTCACTTATAGGGCATTTCCATACTCAGAAGTGATGGGGTTACAAATTTTGGGGGGTATTTTCTGCTATTATCCCTTGTAAAAATGTAAAATTTAGGGGAAAACAAGCATTTTAGTGCAAAATGTTTTTTTTTTTTTTACATATGCAAAAGTCGTGAAACACCTGTGGGGTATTAAGGTTCATTTTACCCCTTGTTACGTTCCCCAAGGGGTCTAGTTTCCAAAATTGTATGCCATGTGGTTTTTTTTTTGCTGTCCTGGCACCATAGGGGCTTCCTAAATGTGGCATGCCCCCAGAGCAAAATTTGCTTCCAAAAAGCCAAATGTGACTCCTTCTCTTCTGAGACCTTTAGTGCGCCAGCAGAGCACTTTTCATCCCCATATGGGGTGTTTTCTGAATCGGGAGAAATTGGGCTTCAAATTTTGGGGGGTATTTTCTGCTATTACCTTTTTTTAAAATGTAAAATTTTTGCTAAACCAAGCATTTTTGGTAAAAAATATATATATATTTTTTTACATATGCAAAAGTCGTGAATCACCTGTGGGGTATTTAGGTTCACTTTATCCCTTGTTACATTCCTCAAGGCGTCTAGTTTCCAAAACGGTATGCCATGTTTTTTTTTTTGCTGTACTGGCACCATAGGGGCTTCCTAAATGCGACATGCCCCCCGAACAAAATTTGCTCTCAAAAGGCCAAATATGACTCCTTCTCTTCTGAGCATTGTAGTTCGCCCGTAGTGCACTTCAGGTCAACCTATGGGGTACCTCCATACTCAGAAGAGATGGGGTTACAAATTTTGGGGGGTATTTTCTGCTATTAATCCTTGCAAAAATGTGAAATTTGGGGGGAAACACACAATTTAGTGAAAAAAAATATTTTTTTTTTTACATATGCAAAAGTCGTGAAACACCTGTGGGGTATTAAGGCTCACTTAATTCCTTGTTACGTTCCTCAAGGGGTCTAGTTTCCAAAATGGTATGCCATGTGTTTTTTTTTTTTTGCTTTTTTGCCACCATAGGGGCTTCCTAAATGCAACATGCCCCCCAAAAACCATTTCAGAAAAACGTACTCTCCAAAATCCCCTTGTCGCTCCTTCTCTTCAGAGCCCTTTACTGCGCCCGCCGAACAATTTACATAGACATATGAGGTATGTGCTTACTCGAGAGAAATTGGGCTACAAATTCAAGTATAAATTTTATCCTTTTACCCCTTGTAAAAATGCAAAAATTGGGTCTACAAGAACATGCAAGTGTAAAAAATGAAGATTTTGAATTTTCTCCTTCACTTTGCTGCTTTTCCTGTGAAACACGTAAAGGGTTAAAACACTTACTGAATGTCTTTTTGAATACTTTGGGGGGTGCAGTTTTTATAATGGGGTCATTTATGGGGTATTTCTAATATGAAGACCCTTCAAATCCACTTCAAACCTGAACTGGTCCATGAAAAATAGCGAGTTTGAAAATTTTGTGAAAAATTTTTAAAATAGCTGCTGAACTTTGAAGCCCTCTAAAGTAAAAACACGTCAATTTTATGATGCAATCATAAAGTAGACATAATGTATATGTGAATCTGAAAAAAAAAATTATTTGGAATATTCATTTTCCTTACAAGCAGAGAGCTTCAAAGTTAGAAAAATGCAAAATTTACAATTTTTTCATCAAATTTGGGGATTTTTCACCAAGAAAGGATGCAAGTTACCACAAAAATTTACCACTATGTTAAAGTAGAATATGTCATGAAAAAACATTCTCGGAATCAGATTGATAAGTAAAAGCATTCCAGAGTTATTAATGTTTAAATTGACAGTGGTCAGATGTGCAAAAAAGGGCTGCGTCCTAGAGCTGAAAATGGGCTGCGTCCTTAAGGGGTTAAGTCTGGCAGACGTTTTTTAAATTATGAAAAGTGCCCTCATTTTTTACTTGAGCTCCTGCCCTTCAAAATGTTTGTGCACGTCCCTGGTTGACACCATAATAGCGGCAATTTACATCCCTCCTCCATTTTTGGTAGAAATCCTTCAGAAGCTGACCCTATTTTTGGAGGCGAAAAGATATAAAGAGTTTTTTTGTCTTGGGTGATTTTAATTTTGTTTTGGAAAAAGAACTAGACTGGAAAGTTAGGGAGTTAGGAACTAGTAAAACACTTTTGTATAAATGGTGTCAGGAAATGGGTTGTAAAGACACATGGCGTCATCTGTATCCATTAAAACAAAAATTCTCGTGTTTTAATATGACACATAAAACGGCATATAGGATTGATTTAATTTAGGCAGATGCACAGACCTTTACTTCGGTAAAAAAAAAAAGCGTATATGAACCAAAAACGGTGTCAGATCATTCCCTGTTCATAGGTCATATTAATAGTGGGAAGAAGAGGGAAAATACTCATAAGGGGGGGGGGGAATTTATCATTATGTGTCTATTGTAGACACAGTTCTACCCCTTTACACTCTTGTCTATTGTACACTCTTGCTCAGAATTTACTAAGGCTGTGCACTCCTTGTGCAAATATAGAAAGGCCCCTCCATCGCTCTACCGTACACTCCTCTACCTCACAGGAAAAGTGGACGTAGGGATTTTGTTCTATTGCTTCGAGGTCGGATTCCATTGAGGTTTTTTGTCCATGATAAAAAATGCCAGAAAAACTGTCCCAGCTTTTTCCTGTGTTTTGTTAGTTTTTCTTGCATTTTTTTCTAGCGTTTTTGCTCGTGTTTGGAAACAAAAAAATGTACTAAACTTTTTGCTGTTTTTTTTCTTCAAAATTTAGATACGTGAATGCGGAGGACTATGTCAGATTTGGTGGATTGCAATGATGAACAGCGTTTTTTTTTTTTTAAATGTCAATAAAAGGGTTAATGAGGGCTGTGGGGGAGTGTTTTTTTTAAATGTTTTTTGAATGTGTTGTGTTTTTTATAATTGAATTTTCAGTCTTTGTAGTGGAAGGCGTCTTGTAGACAGAATCCATTACTAAGCTGGGGCTTAGCTTTAGCTAGCGCTAACCCCCAATTATTACCCCGGTACCCACCGCCACAGGGGTTCCGGGAAGAGCAGGTACCAACAGGCCCGGAGCATCAAAAATGGTGCTCCTGGGCCTAGGCGGTAACAGGCTGGCGTTATTTAGGCTGGGCAGGGCCAGTAACAATGGTCCTCGCCCACCCTGGTAACATCAGGCTGTTGCTGCTTGGTGGGTATCTGGCTGATACTGAAAAAATTAGGGAACCACACACGTTTTTTTATTTATTTATTTAAAAAAACGCATAGGGTTCCCCCTATTATTGAAATAAAAAAAATGCTTGTCATCATCGCAGTCCACAGAATCTGGCGTAGTCATCTGCATTCACGTATCTGAATTGAGAAGAAAAGAAAAACAAGAAATATGGGTTAGTAAATTTTTTGTGCTCTCCCCTGGGAAGAGCGCACATAATGCAGCGTGTTCTTAAACAGGGAGCCTCCAATTGTTGCTAAACTGCAACTCCCATCATGAGGGGCTGTAGTTGAGCAACAGCTGAGAGTTTGTTACTTAACTCAGTGTTTCCCAATCCGTGCGCCTCCAGCTGTTGCAAAACTACAACTCCCAGCATGTACGGTTTGTCAGTGCATGCTGGAAGTTGTAGTTTTGCAACAGCTGGAGGCACACAGGTAGGGAAACACTGAGTTAGGAAACAGACAATGTTTCCCAACCAGTGTGCCTCCAATTGTTGCAAAACTACAACTCCCAGCATGCCCAGGCAGCCGAAGGGCATGCTGAGAGTTGTAGTTTTGCAACAACTGGAGGAGAACAGTTTGGAGACCACTGTGTAGTGGTCTCCAAACTGTGGCACTCCAGATGTTGCAAAACTGCAACTCCCAGCATGCCCGGAGTTGTAGTTTTGAAACTACCAGAAGCAGCAGTGAAGAGCTGCTGCCTCTGATGCAAATGCCGCCGTCGCCTCCTCCACTTGCCCACCGCCGCAGCCGCCAACCCGTGTGCCTTCAGCTGTTGAGAGCCCGCCGCTGGTCCCCACTGTTGCGCCGGTACTTGGCAGAGCAGGGGAAATGAACTTTACCCCCCAGTCAGCTCATTCACTGTGATTGGTCCGCAGGGACAAATCACAGTGATCGCTCACCAGGAGCATCGACAAATGGTCCTGGGGGGTGTTGCAGAAGTTGTCCCCTGTTGGAAACAGCAGGATTTTTGGCAGTTAACCCGTGCGATGCCGCATATCGCCGGGTTAACTGAATGCCGTTTATAAATTGCGGAATGCGCAAAGGACCTGCGTAATCTGCCGTCAATGGCATTGTGCAATGCCGATAGCAGCAGATCTCCAGAATGATCTGCTGCAATCTGCATTTAAATTAAAAAGCCGGTGGTACATGCGGCTACATCACGCTGCCACCGGCTCCTATATACACTGTCATAATTCAAAATCCCCTCCAGGAGACGGGAACTCTGATTGGTGGATAGCTATTGACCAATCAGAGCTCCCGTCGGAGGGGATTATGAATTATGACAGTGAGCATAGAAGCCGGTGGCAGCGCGATGTAGCCGCATGTACCGCCAACTTTTACAGTTAATAAATGCGGATCGCAGCGGGTCTCCGGAGAATGACCTGGTGCGATCTGCACCTCAGCCCCTGGACTACATTTCCCATCATGGGCAGAGTCTGTCCATGATGGGAGTAGTAGTTCTAAAAGTCCCGCAGCCAGAGGATGTGTAAGTGCCATCCCTCAGCAGCACCGCGGTACTACAACTACTCCCATCATGGGACAGACTCTGTCCCATGATGGGAGTAGTAGTCCAAGGGCAGAGGGGCAGATTGCAGCAGATCATTCTCCAGAGACCTGCTGCAATCCGCATTTATTAACATGCGTCTACACTGCGGCTAACATGCGGCTGCACGCCGACTCCTATATACAGTTCTTATAATTCATAATCCCTGCCGGGAGACGGGAGCTGGGATTGGTTAATAGCTTTTCACCAATCAGAGCTCCCCTCTCCCGGCGGTGGCGATTATGAATTATGACAGTGTATACAGGAGTCGGTGGCATTGCAGTGTAGCTGCATGTACCGCCGGCTTTTACAGTTAATCAATGCGGATCACAGCGGGTCTCTGGATAATGACCTGCTGCGATCTGCGCCTCAACCCCTGGACTACAACTCCCATCATGGGCAGAGTCTGTCCCATGATGGGAGTAGCAGTCCTTACTGTGCCAAAATAGACACTTTGGTACGTGTCCTCCAAGGTGGTGTATATTTGCGCAAGAAAATGCTGTTTATGCATTTTTTTTGCGCAAAAAAAAAATGCAGTTAGTAAATTGATTCTACAGTAGAAAATGCTCTATGGTAAACTTAACCGTAGAAAAGGTGATGAAGAATTCTATCAAAATTTGCGCAAAAAAAGACGCAAAAAAACACTTGCGCATATATTTGCGCAACAAAAAAATAGACACAAAACAGCTCTATATACAATGCAAAATTTCCCCCAAGATGTATATTAATCCACACTGGCTGCACATTAAGGAAGTAATAGAAGGGGTTCAAAATGATATTGTAGAATTTTGGGAGATAAATAAAGCATCCACAGGGTTACATATGGTTTGGGACACGTTAGAAGCCTTTTTAAGAGGAGTACTTATAAAAAGGATAACTTATTTTAGGAGAAAGTGTAGAGAAAAGGAGAAATAAATGATAAGGGAAGTTAAGGAAAAAGAAACTATATATGCACAAACTAAGGAGGCTAAGGAGTGGGATAGATTAGGTAGTCTGAAGTTTACGAAGATATGGGGAATATTTTTTCCCAGAAATATATAAATTAAGGGGATATGTGAACTGGGAAAAATATGGGATCTCTAGGGTAGAACAGTTAGTGAATAATGAGCCTCTCCTTCCTTGGAACCATTTCCAAACTCAATACGGTTTAGATGTGGGATGTGAATTTGCATATATACAGATTAAAAATGCATTTAATGCAGATATAGATAATCCTAGATGGGAAATTGGGTAAAAATTAAAACTTATAGTGGTGCCGCGCACTATTAACCCTTTTGAATCCCCCCCTTTTCCCATAAAAAAAAAAAAACGTGTAAACAAACATGTGGTATCGCCGCGTGCGGTAGAGTATTTTTGGTCACTTTTTATATCATGAAAAAATTAATAAAAAGCGATCAAAAAGTCAGATGAGTACAAAAATTGGACCGCTAAAAACTTCAGATCACAGCGCAATAGCCCTCATACCACTCCGTACGCAGCAAAATAAAAAAAAATTATAGCGGTCAGAAGATGACAATTTTAAACGTATACATTTTCCTGCATGTAGTTTAGATTTTTCCAGAAGTGCGACAAAATCAAACCTATATAAGTAGGGTATCATTTTAATCGTATGGACCTACTAAATAAAGATAAGGTGTCATTTTTACCGAAAAATTTACTACATAGAGACGGAAGCCCCAAAATTTACGGGTGCTTCAATTTTGTTGCACAATGATTTTTTTTTTCAGTTACGATGGAGATTTTTGGGTAAAATTACTGATGTCATTACAAAGCAGAATTGGTGGCGTAAAAAATAAGCCATCATATGGATTTTTAGGTGCAAAATTGAAAGGGTTATGATTTTTAAAAGGTGAGGAGGAAAAAAACAAAAGTGCAAAAACTGAAAAACCCTCCGTCCCCAATGGGTTAAGGTAATTCAGGGGGAGATGAGGGGCCGGGGCAGTGGAACCGGCCGACTCCCAGAAATATGGAACTACACTGTAATTTCATATTTCCCGGGCGGTACTGTGATTGGCCAGTTGGTCCCGGCCAATCACGGAACCGCCCGGGAAATATGAAATTAAAATGTAGTTTCATATTTCTGGGAGCCGCCCCGCTCCGCTGCCCTGGCCCCTCATCTCCCCGTCACTCATCTTTCCCCCGACCGCTATCTGTTACAGGATTACAACTCCCAGCAGGTCCTTTCAGTGACAACATGCTGGGAGTTGTGGTTGCAGCGGCGAGCGGGCTTGTGGTAGATGCAGGCTGGCCGGCTTTCCAGAATATGAAACTACAGTGTAATTTCATATTTATCGGTCTGAGCTGTGATTGGCCGAGACCAACCAGCCAATCACAGCTCAGACAAGGGAGTATGAAATTACACTGTAGTTTTATATTCCGTGGAGCCGCCCGGCCCACTCGTTGCTGCAACTACAACTCCCAGCATGTCCTCACTGAAAGGACATGCTGGGAGTTGTAATCCTGTAACAGCTAGCGGTGGTTTGAGAGATGTACAGCGTGGGAAGGTGGAGCTGACCGGCGGTGGAGGAAAATAAAGCTGGTAAGTTGCGGGAGAATGGCCGGGCAGGGGGGTATGAGAGATGTCAGGGGAGGCTGCCTCCAGGCAGCTGTTGCTAAACTACAAGTCCCATCATGGGAGTTGTAGTTTAGGAACGGGGTGCCTCCAGCTGTTGCTAAACTACAACTTCCATAATGGGAGATGTAGTTTAGAAACAGCGTGACTCCAGCTGTTGCTAAACTGTAGGCTCCCTGTTGCAAAATTACAAATGATGGGGGTTGTAGTTTAGCAACAGCTTCTTGTTTTGCTTCTTGTTTTGAAATGCTGGTTTATGGTTTAGGGAGCCATAAGTGTACAAACCAATTTCCGTTTTTTTCTTATCATTTCTGATCCATGTATGCAGAGGACTTCGGTGGACTACGTCGATGACCAGCTTTTTTGTTTTTGTTTAATACTAATACAATGGCTAACTAGGGCTTGTGGGGGGAGTGTTTTTTTAAATAAAAGTTTTTAAAAAGTGTTGTTGTTTTTTATTTACTTTACAGGCTTAGCAGTGGTCTTAACAAGCTGTCTTATAGATGGAATCCATCACCAAGTTGGGGCTTAGCGTTAGCCCCAAAACCAGCTTGCGCTAACTATCAATTATTACCCTGGTGCTCAACGCCACAGGGGTGCTGGGAAGAGCCAGTACCAACAGTCCCGGAGCATCAAAATGGCGCTCTTGGGCCTAGATGGTAACAGGCTTGCATTATTTAGGCTGGGGAGAGCCAGTAACAATGGTGCTCATCCACCCTGATAATGTCAGGCTGTTGCTGCTTGATTGGTATCTGGCTGATAGTGAGTATACAGGGAACCCTCAGATTATTTTTTTTCAAAAATAAAATAATGAAAAAAACAAAAACGCATAGGGTTTCCTGTATTTTCATTTTCAGCCAAGCAACTGCCTGACATTGGCAGGGTGGGGGCGATGACCATTGTTACTGACACTCCCCAGCCTAAATAATGCCAGCCTATTACCACCTATGCCCAGGAGCACCATTTTTGATGCTCCATGCCTGTTGATACCGGCTCTTCCCAGTACTCCTGTGGTGGTGGGTATCAGGGTAATCATTGGGGGTTAGCACTAGCTGTTTTTGGGGCTAATGATATTCCCCAGTGTAGTAATGGATTACGTCTATAAGACAGCTTCCACTAACTAAGCCTGTAAAGTAAATAAAAGAAACACAACCTGCTTAAAAAACTTTAATCCAAAAACACTTCCTCACAAGCCCTCGTTAAACATTTTATTAATATTAACCCGTTAAGGCTTAAGCACAGGCCATACCTAGGTGTCATAGTGGGTCGGGCCTGGCCTCTAACAAAGGCTTGGACCCATGGCTAATAGTGCGTGGCACTGATCGCGGTGCCACGTGCTATTGACCCTTTAGATGCGGCATTCAAAGTTGATTGCCATGTCTAAAGTGAAAGTAAACTACCCTCAGCTAGCTCAGTGGGCTGTTCAGGATCGCTGCGGTGAAATCGTGGTGTACCGAACAGCTGGAGGACACAAGGGGAGTGCCTACCTTCCTCCTGTGTGCCCGATCACCAAATGACTGCTCAGGGTCTGAGATCCAGGCATTAGCAGTCAAGCAGCAGAATCAATGATCAATGTTATCCTATGGGATAACAATGATCAATGTAAAAGATCAGTGTGTGCAGTGTTATAGCCCCCTATGATGGCTATAGCATTGCAAAAAAAAAAGTGAAAATAAAAAAAGTTAATAAAGATCATTTTAACCCTTCCCTAATAAAACTAAGAATCACCCCCCTTTTCCCATTTGAAAAACAAAAACCAGTGTAAATAAAAATAAAAATGAACATATGTGGTATCGCCACAAATGCGGAAATGTCCGAATTATAAAAATATATAATTAAATAAACCAATTGGTCAATGACGTACACGCAAAAAAAAATCAAAGTCCAAAATAGCGTCTTTTTTGTCATTTTTTATATCATGAAAAAATTAAAAAAATTATAAAAACCGATCAAAAAGTCCAATCAATACAAAAATGGTACCGCTAAAAACTACATTTCACTACCTCCTTAGTTGAAAAAGATGTTAGCTGGCCCGTATTTTTGGGGGAAACCATTTGCAGCAGAGGCATCGTGGGGTGCCACATTTGAAAGTGCCTGATTCCACAATTTTTATACTAGTTTTAGAATTGATACCTTTATTCACTATTTTTCTAAGGATTTTTGAACTACGAAAAACCCTTAGAAACCATTTGGCCCCAAGCAGATTAAAAATAGTGAATAAAGGTATCAATTCTAAAACTAGAATAAAAATTGTGGAATCAGGCACTTTCAAATGTGGCACCCCGCGATGCCTCTGCTGCAAATGGTTTCCCCCCCCCCCAAAAAAGGTCCAGCTAACATCTTTTTCAACTAAGGAAGTAGTGAAATGTAGGGATAGTACAAACTGTGCATCCTCATTTGTAATTTATCTATTAACATGTAGGTGCGGGATCCAGTATATTGGACGTACAGTGCAAAGCTTGTGAGCCCGAATGAATAAACACCGTTCCAACATTGCAAAAAAGTTCATGCAGCACAGTGTCTCTAGACATATTACTTTGACTCATCCTGAGAATACCGATGATCTATCGGTCTCTATTATTGAGCAAATTCCTGAAAATAGTTCCAATCGGTATCAACGGCTAATTAACCGAGAATCCTATTGGATCTTTAGATTTAACACGATGTGGCCTGAGGGGTTAAATGAGTATATAGAAAAGACGGCCTTTCAGTATTTGCGGTTTTTATGTATATATTTATGTATTTAATGTGTTTTTATTATTGCGGTTTCTACACTATTTATTCCTTTCTGTTAACAGGTATATTATAGCTTCTTATTATCCTTTTTCTTTTTAATAATTATAACAGTGATGTAAATACTTACCTGTTTGTGAACTGTGGGCGTGGCAGTATCCAGGTGCGATACGTCACTTCCCCTTTCTTTCTCTATATATATCTATTGTCCTTTTGTGTCCTATATCACGCCTGATGAAAGGATTATTAATATCCAGAAACGAGTTGTGTGATGTAAAGAATAAAAGATTCAAACAGACACCTACCTGCCTCTTGAGAACCTGTCTGCAACAGCGCGATTCCAAGCTTCCGATTTTCCCTTCTTCTATTGTTTGACACAAGCTGGTGGATCCAGCGTGGGAAGCCGCAGCAGTTGCGATACTAAGCCTACATCAGTGTTGCCTGGAACTTTGCACAACCGCACCAGGTGAGTGCGTTTCTCACCCACCCCATCAGTCCTACTCAGTTTGGAAGTTTCCACACAGACGCGCTATGTTGTCCTTCTTATGTTTACTAGTAGAAAATGATTTTGGTTGTACTTATTGATCGTATACAGCATGCAATTTAAAGAATCTAGGCTTCTGAGGCTGCCAGGATATTGTCATGTATGACAAACATGGACTCGAGGGACAGGGACATATGCTTTGGTGCAGCTGGAATATGCTGTTCTGGTTTTTTGGCCATGGTTCATAAAAAGGATTTCACAGAGCTGGAAAAGGAATAAATAGGTTATCCTGCTAATAAAATGTATCCCCTATCCTCAGGTTTAAGTCTGAGTGCTCTGACCTGCACCTTCTGGGCTGCTTAGCCAATCCCCAGGTGTCCCACCAGAGCCGGTGATTGGCTGAGTAGCCCGTCACTGCTGAGACCAGTTCATCTCAGGAGGTGAGGAAAAGTGAAAGTGTAGAGAAAGTGGTATCTTATAACTTCTTACAAGATACCACTTTCTCTACATGGCAGGAGTGCTGGAGGAGAGTAAAAGTTCTTTTTTTTTTTTTTCAAGTACTACACAAACTTCTAGCTGGATAACGCCTTTATTTATGTATCTTCATACATTTAAAAATAAAGGCGATGAAGGCGTTATCCAGCTAGAAGTTTGTGTAGTATTACTCTCCTCCAGCACTCTTGCAATGCCACCCGTGTCCTGATTAAGTCTTTCCTGATATGCTGAGCGGCAGTGTCATGCATGTGGCCCAGCCTTCTTCCTGGCGTTCAGGCCCAATGACCACACTGCCACTCAGCAGATGGGACATCGCTGCAGCTGGCATTTAGCTAAGCTGCAGTGTGACACGTTGATCCCCAAAAGCAGAAAAAAGACAGCACTGTTGACCAGAGCAGGACACCGGAGGCACTGTGGGAGCACTGGAGGTCAGTAAAGTTTTAATTTTTTCATACTACACAATGGGCATAGTTAAAAAATAAAAAATAAAAAAATCCTGACGCATGACCCCTTTAAATAATACAAGATATATAACTTACTAATATAGTGTGATTACAAATTGTACTGGATACAGCATGCGGGATTTACTCCTAAAAGGAAGTTGTATAGTTCTTTCTTTTTCAATGTGGTGTTGTCTCAGTAGCCTCCACTTTTGATGGTTTAAAGGGGTACTCCACTGGAAAAAAAAAAATTATTTAATCAAGTGGTGCCAGAAAGTTAAACAGATTTGTAAGTTACTTCTATTTAAAAAACCTAATCCTTTCAGGACTTATCAGCTGCTGTATGTTCCACAGGAAGTTTTTTTCTTTTTGAATTTCCTTTCTGCCTGACTACAGTTCTCTCTGCTGACCCCTCTTTCCATTTTAGTAACTGTCCAGAGTAGGAGCAAATCACCATAGCAAATCTCTGGACAGTTCCTGACATGGACAGAGGTGTCAGCAGAGAGCACTTGTGGTCAGGCAGAAAGGAAATTCAAAAAGAAAATAACTTCCTCTGTAGAATACATCAGCTGATAAGTACTGGAAGGATTGTTTTTTTTATATTAGAAGTAATCTACAAATCTGTTTAAGTTTCTGGCACCAGTTGATTTAAAAGAAAAAGTTTTCCAGTGGAGTACGCCTTTAAATAGGCATTGTCAGTTATAAAAACTTTTGATATGTTGTAAAGCATGCAAAAACAATAGGTTTTGCAGTTGGTTTCATTAGAAAATTTTCAGTATTTCATAGTGAAAAAGCCAGTCAAAGAACTGCCCCCTCCGCCTCCTGGAATCTATTCAGTGCTTCTGTGCACACTGCTTCCTCCTGGACTCCGGGACGTTTTGGAGGGGGGAGGGGCTGTACACACTGCAGAGACTCATGTGAAGAGAAGGGGAGGGGGAGGGGCAGGAAGACTGCTGCCGTCTCACACAGCAGACATCAATGAGAGAGGCAGAAACATGCGTTGCAGATGAAAAAGTAAGTGTCCAAGCATGTGTGTGTGTGGATATATATATATATATATATATATATATATATATATATATATATGTGTGTGTGTGTTTACAGTGATCCCTCAACTTACAATGGCCTCAACATACAATAGTTTCAACATACAATGGTCTTTTCTGGACCATCGTAACTTGAAACCAGACTCAACATACAATGCTATGGAATCTGCGAAGCGTGTCAATGGCTGGAAGAGCCGACCAATCAGAATGGATATTTCACTGGTAAAACCCCTGTATTCCTAAAGTGCATGCACTGACTGGTGTCTGGTAGCGCCCCCTACAGTACAGGGAGGTATTACATGTTCTGTACTCTTCTACCTGTGCCAGGGTTAGGACACCAGGTGAGAGCGGCTCCAGGTTAGGACATAGCATGTTCTTTATAGGACCCTGAAGAAGCTCCTGTCCTCTACATAGACCAGTGTTTCCTAAAAAGGTTGCCGCCAGCTGTTGCAAAACTACAACTCCCAGCATGCCCGGACAGCCTTTGGCGTTTTGCAACAGCTGGAGGCACCTTGGTTGGGAAACACTGAAATAGTCAGTGATTTACAGCTCCCAGCAGATCTTTCTTTCTTTTATATTTAAGGATTTGCTTTATCAGTGGCGTTGCTAGAGTTGGTGTCACCCGGTGCGGTAGAAAATGGTGTCACCCCCATACGTACCCCCTCCCCCCAGTAAGTTTTTAGCCTGTTGTGACAGACACCACTGTTGTAGCGCATTGTGAGAAATTCCAGTATAATAATCAGATATACCAGTTGCCACAGAATGGGAAAGTGTTAAAGAAGTTTTCACCATTGAAATATACAGCTCCCAGAATTACTTAAAGGGGTACTCCACTGGAAAACATTTACTTTTATATCAACTGGTGCCAGAAAGTTAAACAGATTTTTAAATTACTTCTATTTAAAATCTTAATACTTACAGTACTTATAAGCTGGTGTATGCTCCACAGGAAGTTGTGTAGTTCTTTCCAGTCTGACCACAGTGCTATTTGCTGACACCTCTGTCCATGTCAGGAACTGTCCATGTCAGGAACTGTCCAGAGGTGTCAGCACAGAGCACTGTGGTCAGACAGAAAAGAAATTAAAAAAGAAAATAACTTCCTGTGAATCGCTTATACAGCAGCTAATAAGTACTGGAAGGATTAAGATTTTTAAATAGAAGTAATTTACAAATCTGTTTAACTTTGTAGCACCAGCTGATTAAAAAAAATGTTTTCCAGTAGAGTACCCCTTTGAGCAGTGGTGAGGTTATGCTGGGAGTTGTAGTTTCACTGACCTAACTGTAGAACTGACAAGTGACTACAGCTCTGATAGGACATAGTGAGGAGAATGTACAATGATATCAGTGACTACAGGTGACGTCTTCTCTATAATGAGGAGAATACACAATGATATCAGTGACTACAGGTGACGTCTTCTCTATTGTGAGGAGAATACACAATGATATCAGTGACTACAGGTGACGTCTTCTCTATAGTGAGGAGAATACAAAATGATATCAGTGATTACAGGTGATGTCTTCTCTATAGTGAGGAGAATGTACAATGATATCAGTGATTACAGGTGACGTCTTCTCTATAGAGAGGAGAATGTACAATGATATCAGTGACGTCTTCTCTATAGTGAGGGGAATACACAATGATATCAGTGATTACAGGTGACGTCTTCTCTATAGTCTTCCCTTATCTAATTCAGATGGTACATACCTCCAGGACTTGTTCCAGCTAAAACTTCTTTCTGCAGAATGTGACGCCTAGACGTCTCCTCACTATGTCAGTGGATTCTCATCCTCTATATGAAAACAATTATTATTATAAACCTGACAGGCACTGTATCCTCTAAATATAATACTACTATACACTACACTCTTTGATTATAAACCTTCCATACACCATACCCACTGAATATAATACTACCACACACTGTACATTCTGAATATAATACCAACACATACTGTACCCTCTGAATATAGTACTACCACATACTGTACCCTCTGAATATAATACTACCACAAACTGCGCCCTCTGAATATAATACTACCACAAACTGCGCCCTCTGAATATAAATATGCCACATACTGTACCCTCTGAATATAAATCTGCCACATACTGTACCCTCTGAATATAAATCTGCCACATACTGTACCCTCTGAATATAAATCTGCCACATACTGTACCCCTGAATATAATACCGCCACATACTGTACCCTCTGAATATAAATCTGCCACATACTGTACCCTCTGAATATAAATCTGCCACATACTGTACCCCTGAATATAATACCGCCACATACTGTACCCTCTGAATATAATACTTAGAGATGAGCGAACTTACAGCAAATTCAACTCATCACAAACTTCTCTGCTCAGCAGTTGATGACTTTTCCTGCATGAATTGGTTCAGCTTTCAGGTGCTCCCGTGGGCTGGAAAAGGTGGATACAGTCCTAGGAGACTCTTTCCTAGGACTGTATCCACCTTTTCCAGCCCACCGGAGCACCTGAGAGCTGAACTAATTTATGCAGGAAAAGTCATCAACTGCCAAGCCGAGAAGTTCGTGATGAATCGAATTTACTGTAAGTTCACTCATCTCTAATAATACTACCACAAACTGTGCCCTCTGAATATAATACTACCACAAACTGCGCCCTCTGAATATAACGTTGCCATACAGTGCACCCTCTGAATATAATACCACAACCGCAGTAACACCCCTCAACATCCATTAGCTGATGCTATTACCACGGGAGGGGGGGTATTGGTGGTGTTGCTAGTGGATGATGGGGGTGCTACTACTGGGGGGGTGTTGCTGGAGGATGATGAGGGTGCTACTGGCCATCCCCCCTGGCAGTATCACCCCCATCATCCATCCGCAGGATCATCCTCCTGGCAGGAGCACCTCCATCATCCACCATCAGGATCTGCTGATGGAGGTGCATGCTTGGGGGGATGGGGGGTGTTGCTGGTGGATGATGAGGGTGCTACTGCCAGGGGGGGAGCATTAGGTAGGCAGCAGTGCCCCCACATTAGGTCGGTCGCAGTTTCCCCACATTAGGCAGCATAGATTCCCCACATTTGGTACCAGTTCCCCCACATTAGGGATGTACCAGTTACCCCACATTAGGTAGCAATTTCCCCACATTAGGTAGCACAGATTCCCCACATTAGGTAGCAATTTCCCCACATTAGGTAGCATAGACTCCCCACATAAGGTAGCATAGACTCCCCACATAAGGTAGCATAGACTCCCCACATAAGGTAGCATAGACTCCGCACATCTGGTAATAGTTTCCCCACATTAGGCCGCAGGTTCCCTTGCAGGTTCCTCACAATGGGTCAAAGTCTCCCCACAATAGATTGCTGGTTATACACCCCCCCCCCACACACACACACACACAGTCAGAGAGACAGACACACGCACACAGAGTCACATACACACACACAGTCACACACAAAGTCTCACACACACACAGTCACACAAGCATAGATAGAGACAGACACACACACACAGTCACATACACACACACAGTCACACACACACACACAGTCACACACATAGTCTCACACATAGTCTCACACACACAAGCATAGATAGAGACAGACAGACAGAGAGACAGACATACACACTCACCCATCCAGCGCAGCGCTCCTTCTCACCGGGCGCCGTGCGAGTGACGTAACTCACGTCCTCCTGCGCGGCCATGCGGTGTGACGTCAGGCCGGCGCAGACGTGGGAGCGGAGGACGGGCACAGTGCTGGTGAAGGTGAGGGGGGGTGATGACGGACGGGCGCAGAGTGAAGGTGAAAGAGGGGGGGGTGATGTCGGACGGGCGCACCGCACACACAGCGCAGGGGGGGGGGGGGGTGCTGACGGATGGGAGGCCGGTCGGGCACAGATGGGGGGGGGGGGGTGCTGCGGAGCGTCTTGGTTTGGTGTCACCCCATTAGGTTGGTGTCACCCGGTGCGGGCCGCACCCCCCGCACCCGGGTCGCAACGCCACTGTGCTTTATCTATATTAGTTATCTACTTATTTATCTTTAATCCTCACTTTTTCCTATTTTTGGGGCTTCAGAACCAATTACCAGGTTTCCATAGAGTTCTGGTTTCAACATATGATGGTTTCAACATACAATGGTCGTCCTGGAACCAATTAATATTGTAACTTGAGGGACCACTGTATATCAGTGTGTCTCTCTAATGTGTATGTGTAAGAATATATGAACCCAGTGTGTGTGTAAGTGTAATAAAGGGGGACTACAATCATATCCTCATGCTGTTTCAAAACTAAAACTCCAGATATGCCTGCACACCCAAATGATGTGTGGGCATGCTGGGAGCTGTAGTTTTGCAACAGCTGGAGGCACCCTGGTTGGGAAGCACTGGACTGAGGAGGGGGAGTGGTTATCACAGTGAGTACCCGCCCCCCTGCTTCTGGTAGATAAAATTCAGGTATTTCAGAAATAAAGCTAATTCTGAGAGAAATGTAGGTCACAGACACATACAAAGTACATGTACATGATCAGGATGAGATACTGAGCAACATATAACAGTTTTGTTTTTTTGAGCGTTCTGACGGGTTCGCTTTAAGAACTGGAGCAGACAGGTAAGCAATGCTATATGCTTTTGCAGCATTTTTTTTAACCTGATGTTTAAGAACCCCTTTTAAAAGACATTCAATTTTCTAATACACACTGGTGTGATTTGCCCATGGCAACCAATCACAGCATAGCTTTCATATCCTAATGAGCTATGGGAAAATGGCAGCTGAACTGCAGATGGATGCAATAGGCATATCGCACCAGTTTTTGTTTCCCACAAATTAATAGAACTAAGCCTCTGTGTTTCAGAAAAAATATATGGCTCGGTATTGTAAAAGCTGTATTAAAATAAACAAAATTAGTATCAGAAAGAATTATGTAATTTTTTTTTAATATCATCTTACAACTTTGAAACATTAAAACAGGCATTAGGATAATATCAAGTACATACAATCACAATATAAATGGTATTTGGTTAAGTTGTTGAGTATTTTGTTGAGTATTAATAATTTGAGCTTGCTGATATTTTCCATACACTTGGGTTGCTAGTGCTGTTACCGCAACATTTGCCCATAACATATATTTTAATGTGTGGATATATAGGGGGGGAAAAACCATCAAACCCAGCTGCCAATGTAAAAGTATAATATATATTCACACATATTTACAATAGTTTTACGCTTTTGTTAACATGCTTGTCAGTTATTACGGTAATTTGTGAAGGTTACAAGAATCAGAATTAGAAGAAATCCAGAGAAGTTAAGGAAAAAAGAAAAGTGATCTTTTTCTGGGTTGAAACTGATTACCGGTAGATCTGCACTTCATAGTGAAGAAAGAATTATGAACAGGCATTCTTTACACAACGTTCATTTACCAAACATTTCAAGCGGTTCTCCAGTTTACAGTAAGGAAACGATAAACAGCAGGAAACACAGCAGCCCTTGACAACCACACAAATACCACATAATGGCCTCATTTACTAAGAGTGTTGGCTTTTTACTAGTGGAAAATGTTGTGAATCCCCATCGCAATCCTGTAAGTCGGACACATGTCAGGAAAGTTTTCTGAACAGCTTTTTCTTGGTGGAAATTTCCAGCCATTTATTTAAATTGGCACTCTCATTAAAACACATTTTTTCTATTGCACTCCTTATGGTAAGTAAAAAATCTTTCTAATGTACTTTGTACTTTTTATGTTTTATTTGTGTTTAACCACTTAAAGGGGAACTCCCGTAGAAAACTTTTTCTTTTTTTTTTAATCAACTGGTGCCAGAAAGTTAAACAGATTTGTAAATTACTTCTATTAAAAAATCTTAATCCTTCCAGTACTTTTTACGGGCTATATACTACAGAGGAAATGCTTATCTTTTTAGATTTCTCTGATGTCATGACCACCGTGCTCTCTGCTGACCTCTGCTGTCCATTTTAGGAACTGTCCAGAGCAGCATATGTTTGCTATGGGGATTTTCTCCTGCTCTGGACAGTTCCTAAAATGGACAGCAGAGGTCAGCAGAGAGCGCTGTGGTCATGTCATAAGAGAAATCTAAAAGATAAGCATTTCCTCTGCAGTATATAGCCCCTAAAAAGTACTGGAAGGATTAAGATTTTTTTAATAGAGGTAATTTACAAATCTGTTTAACTTTCCGGCACCAGTTGATAAAAAAAAAAAAAAAAAAGTTTTCCACAGGAGTTACTATTACATTTTCACCTTAAGAACTCAAAACATTTTACGTTTTTGCACTTTGGTTTTTCCTCCTCACCTAAAGATCATAATGCGTTCAATTTTGCACCTACAGATGCATATAAGGTTTTTTTTTTGCTACATCAATTGAACTTTGTAATTACATTACTTATATTATAACATAATGTGGGATGAAATGAGGAAAAAAAGCCCTTTTGCAACTTTTTAGGGCTTCTGTTTCTACGCAGTGCACTTTTCGTTAAAAATGACAGCTTCTCTGTATTCTGCAGGTCCATACGGTTACAGGGATACCCAATGTATTTAGGTTTTATTTATTTTACTACTTAAAAAAAATGATAACTATATGAACCAAAATTTGTATGTTTAAAATTGTCATCCTCTGACCCCTATAACTTTGTTTTTCCACCGATTGGGCTATGTGATGGCTCATTTTTTGCCCCGTGGTCTGTAGTTTATATCAGTACCATTTTTGTTTTGAGGGGACTTTTTGATAGCTTTTTTTGAATTTTTATGGTATATGAAATTACCAAAAATTGGATTTTAGACTTTGGTATTTTTCTACGAGTACGACCATGCGGTTCAGCTAACCTTATATTTTAATAGTTCGGACATTCATGCACGCGGCGATATCACATATGGTTATTTTTATTCTTTATTACATTATATTTAAAAAAATGGGAAAAGGGGGGTAATTTAAACTTTTAATAGGGAAGGGGTTAATGAACTTTTCTTAACTTTAATTTTTACACTTTTTTTTAGCCCCACAGGGGACACAACATGCAATCTCCTGATTGCACAGGCTGATCAATACTATGCCATAGCATAGCATTGATCAGTGTCTGCCTGGAGCAGTGTCTGCCTGGAGCAGTAGATCGGCGAACGGACGACGGAGAGGTAGGTGAGGACCCTCTTGTCGTCCGGTAAGCTGATCTGTACATCATAATTTTGTCGCGATAGTACCGAGCAACTCCGAAGATGTGCCGGGATTGTTTCACTGTCGTTTTAAATGTTGCGATCAACTTTCATCGCGGCAGCTAAAGTGTTAATGCCGGACATCGGCCTGATTGGCGGTGCTCGGCATTAGCCGTGGGTCCTGGCTGCCCATAGCAACTGAGACCACCGGATTTAACCCGTTCTCCACTGGTGAGAACGGTTTAAACCCGGTAAACGGGACCAGGGCGAACAGGTACGTCCTGAGTCCTTAAGTAGCAAGATGTCAGGGTGTACCTGTACGCCCTGCATCCTTAAGCGGTTATAAAAGCTGCCACTAGGTATCTCCCTACTTGTCAAGAGCACATTTTCCCTCATATTTTATACAGACTTTGGGCTCCTGCTGGCCTGGCAGAAGTCCAAAAGCAGGAAATGCTGAGGGGTGTGTGTGCAGCCTTATCCAATCGGAGCTCATCTTACACACTGAACTGTGTGTAGCAGCGTGAGGAAGGAAGTTCTCCCCAGATGATGTTATGATGTTATCTGTGTATCTGACTGAGACTGAGCAGAAAATACAGAGCAATATCAAGGTAGAAAACTAACAAAAAATAAAAATAAAGGCAGGGGGTGGTTTATCATGATGGGACAGTGAACTGGGAGGATGATAAAATGTAACAAGATCATGAAAGGATTTTCAAAAATTCAATAATAAATAGGTTGGGTTGGTCATGGCCCTTTTTGGGTATGTTGGGTTTGTAGGTTTAGTATGGCGCAATGCACCAAAAAATTGGGCGCAGACACAATTTCCACCACATTTTGGTGCACAACCGTGGAAAAGCAGTTGGGTTTACAATAGTTTATACAGTATGTGCATTTCGGATACCTGTTTTAGTTGATGGGGTAGGCATGGAATTTCAGCCATTTCAGATTGCAATTCTACACTGAGATGCCTTGATAATGCGGACTACATTTCCCATGAATCTTCTGACTTTGTGTGTATTGTTTGATAACTGCACCTAGTCATCTAATCAGGATGATAGTGCTGGAGTTCATCAAGGTAAATTCATTAGACTCTTAAGTGAGTTGATGTGCAGTTTTGACACATTTTGACGCATTGGGGAAATAATACCATGAGGTTTAAATGTTTTTACCTATAATCACAATTGAGGTGTTTTATGAAGATTTTAAGTCTTTAGGTTGTATTCACAGTTATACAGAATTTCTCACATGTTTAGCACATTCCTGTAACTGAAAAAAATTCAACAAGAACACAACCTTAAGAAAGGCTAAATATCCTGATCCCATAAAGATAGCAGCATCAGAATACAGATCTGGGTGGGGAAGGGTCTGACAGTTAGCAGAAATGATCTATTAGGTGATTGTTATCCTGTAGATCACAGGAAATCTGCTGACCCAGGACTTGACTTCCTTTTGACACCTTAAGCCATGTAGCTTTTTGTGAGTCAGACTAGTGATCACATAGGGGTACAGAGATTTATTAAAACTTGTGTAGAGAAGGAGTGGTGCAGTTGCCCATAGCAACCAGTCAGACAGCTTCTTAAATTTTTAACAAGGTCTGTGAAAAATGAAAGAAGCAATCTGATTGGTTGCTTATATATTGGCATTATAGCGCAGATACAGCAGAGTAGATTTACATATATCTTTGTGGGAAAAAATTCAGTATAACTTGGAACTTGATTAAAATTCCTGTTCTATTTTTAAATCCATTGACAGCGTCCCTCAATAATAATACTCCCACTGGACTCCTAGGCATGGAAATAATGAAACTCAATAAATAATCAGTTAAACTGAATCTTTTTTTTTTCTTTTCACAAAGATATGTATAAATCTGTTAAGCTTCTCCTCATCTATAACTTAAGGATAGATAGGTTCAATAGCATGGTGACAGGTTCCCTTTAAACTGATTTTCCACTTGTATGATATTTTTATACTCATGTTTAACCCCTTAAGGATGCAGCCCATTTGGGCCTTAAAGGGGTTCTCCAGTGCTTTAACCTTCTTGGGGCAGTTAGGTAGTACTGTGGCTATATGTTATTACCCCTTTGTTTCCTGCTGGTAATGCTACTGTAGTTGGGTTATTTTCTACCTTATTTTCAAACCCGGAAGCTGGTTACTTCATTAGTTTGCTTGCTTTTTTCGACCACTGTTTTTTTTTCAGCCGCCGCCATCTTTCCATCGCTACGTCACCCTGCAGGGTGTTGTGTTGGAGGCCGGCCTGCCCCACGCTCCGTACGTGCCCGCCTCCCGCGCTGATGAATATTCCACCGTCATAATCGCGGACCTCCTTCCTTTCATCTTCTTATAAGCAGATTGCTGATTGGGCTGCTTGCGGCGAATCGGCTCCGTTGTTGGGCGCATGCGCAGTTCGTCCTCGGTTGGGAGGGTGATCTGCCAGAGAGCGCCTAGCAAACCTTCGGGAGCTGTCCAGCACACAGGAACTCCCCTCTGGCAAGGTTAGTGTTAACAATACCCCAGCGCGTCAGTCCCGAAGCTGAAAACACAATGGCACATGCGCAGATGACCCTCCCGACCGAGGATGAACTGCGCATGCGCCCAACAACGGAGCCGATTCGCCGCGAGCAGCCCAATCAGCAATCAGCTTATAAGAAGCTGAAAGGAAGGAGGCCCGCGATTATGATGGTGGAATATTCATCAGTGCGGGAGGCGGGCACGTACGGAGCGTGGGGCAGTCCGGCCTCCAACACAACACCCTGCAGGGTGACGTAGCGATGGAAAGATGGCGGCGGGACTATTTATAGCAATCATTCGATTGCTAATACTTTTCAGTGCTATGTATAGGACACAGCACTAATCAGCATTATCGGTCATCTTCTGCTCTGGTCTGCGGGAAGGTAGATCAGAGCAGAAGACGCTGGGAAGGCAGCGGAGCCAGGTGAGGGGACATCCATCTGCCGTGCTGGATGATCGGATTGCTGCAGCAGCGATGCGGGTGATTCAATCATCCATTTTAGTGACTGCGAAGCTGCAGATGCCGTGATCTGTATTGATCACGGCATCTGAGGGGTTAATGGCGGACATCGGCGGGATCGCGGATGTCCGCCATTAAGGGCAGGTCCCTGGCTGCGATCAGCAGCCGGGACCTGCCGCGCATGATCCGAGAATCGCTCCGATGCCCACGGTTATGCTTAGGACGTAAATGTACGTCCTGGTGCGTTAAGTACCACCTCCCCAGGACGTACATTTACGTCCACCGTCGTTAAGGGGTTAAATGCTGTTTAATATAAACTCCTTACAGAAGTAATATGCGTTCAGTGAGGGTTCCACCGATTGTATCCAAACCGATCTAACAATTATCAATTATCCTATACACAGTATGTGATTAATTTTTTCCACTGAAATCCTGGTGCTGAACATACAAATAAGTAATAATATGTTAATAACAGAACATTAGACAGAATTGTGACATGTTTTTTATCATGCTACTAGCTAAAAATGCCCTAATACATTTCTGTAAACAATGCCAAATACCTGTGCATGTTATGACACCAGAGGTAATTTTTACTGTATGAGCTGGCATCACTTTACCTATGCTATTGTGCTTCCCCTTGAACTCATGCAGAACCTCTTTAATACAGTACACTATTATTATGAGTATACAGGATTGTACAATGCTATAAGCCAATAGGTATGCGTTCTGTGTTGACCAGCTTATGTCATTAAATAAGTGATATTTACTGTGTCGGTACATAAAAAGCATTATAGAAAAAACAAAAATAGGACTCCTGAAATGCATATTTAGGGTAGGATCACATGTGCTGTATTATGCTGCTGCATATTTTCCTATCTATTGAAGTCAATGGGTAGTAAAATCAGCTGCATATTTTGCTACCCATTGAGGTTAATGGGCAGCAAAATATGGCACATGTGACCCTACCATTACTGTGCTTAATTATCTTATATTTCTAATTTTCTTGAGACAGGAAAAAAGCACTGGTATCGATTAGAGATTATTATATTTAGAATATATCAGGACAATGGCACCATACAGTGTTTTTATGCTGCGTTTGCAGCTAAAGGAGGTTATTTCCTTTAAAACTTTATTTTTTTGTTTATTTGGGAACTGACACATATAATTAACATATAGTTAACAACTCAAGGAGTAAATTCCATTAGGAACCTCACTTTAAGTATAAGGGTACTGATCATTTACATAGTATTCAATTACAATACAGCACAGATCGTGGAAAAACATCCTGATGCATATAAGCCATTTACAAGACAAAAAAGACTACTACACCAATAAATATCGATCCAACTGTACACCCTACATTCACAATTACAATTAAGGTTATAGAACCTTGCCCACAGACCAGTCATTGCTTCACAAAATGATATATCAGAAATAGAGTTTTAAGTTAAGTCATATCTTTTAAATAACATGCAGAAATACTGAAAAAAATTAAATAAAAAATAGAGGATAAAAATCTGAATTGCCCCATAAAAGCAAAATTCTGATTTTATATTCATTTAAGTTTATTTCACATAATCTGTATATATAGTTGATTATAGATCCTAAACGTTAACTTGATGTGAATCTCTTCCTTTTATCACCATTTTGATTTAGGTACAAAATTCTATAGTGAATAATTCCCTAAAGGAAATTTGTCAGGTCTATTTAGTGTTAAGAGCTACAAAGACCGTTGGATAGCTGTTATTTGTCAGTCAAGTGTCAAAGTGGCGGTACTGAGCTGCTCAGGTGCAGCAGCCTGGCATGCCTATTCACTCACCCTCATCTCCCTGATTGACATAAAAGGCTCAGCTACAATGAAGGGAGGGCTTGGAGATAAGGGTGAGCGGTAAGCTAGGAGGCTGTGGCACTTGAGCATCTCAGCACCGCCACCTTGAAACTTGGCTGAAAACAAAAAGGCAATTATTTACTCAATAGCAGACACTATCCAACAGTATAAGACAAAAGACAACAGAACGCTTCTGTGTGCGATCTTCCAGACCAGGTAGGATTATGTGGGTGAGTGAGGAACGCACTCACCTGGTCGGGTTGTGCATATTCCAGGCACAACGCTGATGTGGGCTTAATGTAACAACTGCTGCGGCTTCCCACGCTGGATCCACCGGCGTGTGAGAGACAGTGAAGGAGGAGGAAATCGGAAGCTAAGATCGCGCTGTTGCAGAAAAGGTTCAAGGATACTGGTAGAAGTCTTAATTTCTTTTATTCTATTCACACAACGCGTTTCTGGATATTAATAATCCTTTCTTCAGGCGTGATCAAGATCACGCCTGAAGAAAGGATTATTAATATCCAGAAACGCGTTGTGTGAATAGAATAAAAGAAATTAAGACTTCTACCAGTATCCTTGAACCTTTTCTGCAACAGCGCGATCTTAGCTTCCGATTTCCTCCTCCTTCACTGACTATCCAACAGTGTCTGCAGATCTTAGTAGCACATAAGGGAGACCTATCAAAAAGTTGTCCATAGCAACCAATCAGATTGCTTCTTTTATTTTTTAAATAGGCCTCTGAGAAATAAAAGAATCAATGTGATTGGTTGTAGAGCAAATTCCCTTTAAATTACTGTGTAATTCTTGAAGGCCCATTTTCTTGATCTTCAAAGTGCTTGCATAGATATGATGTTCTTGCTACTTGTACTAGATGGAAGTTATTACATCTGAACTAAAAATATCAGAGCAGATATTAAGTTCCATCTATTGGTGACTGCATGCCGCCCGAATGCTATGTTTAAAATTTCTGTTTTTCAGAGAATTTGGAGCTCTATGTCAGGAAAATGCTCTAACCACGATCAAAATATGTTTAGAAACAAATTAGCGCAAAATGTTAAATCTATTAAGATACGAAAATGTAATTCAAAGGTGGACAATCACTTTGAAGATGATCTGTAGCCAACCCAAAAAGAGAAGAAAAATGAGATGTTGTTATCATTAAATAGGGTGCCCAGATCACACACCTATGATACGCCCTCACATTTCTGAAATGTGGGTTCATGGAAAATTGTCATATAGGTGAAACTTCATTTTATTAATGGGGGTAATCGTCAAGTGATGGACATGATTATACAGTCAGGGGTTGTGTATTTGGTATACATGCCCATTAATGTAAAAAATTCACATCCTGACTATATAATTTCCCCCATCCCATTATTGAAATTAAGTTTGTGTCCATTGTCAGACTTCTTCTCAGGATTAGAAACCCACATGACCTATTATGAAACTTAAAAAATGTGTGTGATTAGGGCACAATAAGCTATTTGAAGGAGTACTGCAGCCATATAACATGTATCCCTTATCCCCTATCCGCAGAATAGGACATAAGTGTCTGATCGCAGGGAGTACGACTGCTGGGACCCCCTGTATGGGGCCCCGTCTCTGCTGCGGCTTTCCCCAAGCAGGAGGCGTGTTGGCTGCAGCATGACACCGTGGCCAACACGCTTCCTCCATGTATCTCTATGGGAGAGGCAGAGATGCAGTGTTCGTGCATCCCCGCCTCTCCCATGGAGATGAATGGAGGGGGCATATCTGTTGACTTCTTAGTGAGGTTGACGACACAAGCATTAGCCGTGCAGAGCTGCGGCAATGCTGAGTCACCGTATGGGAGACGGCGGAGGTATAGTAGGTAAAGAAGAGTAGTTATGAAGTGTGCATTATGGAAAATTAAGAACTAAAGTACTTGCATTTAGGCATCACAGCATGTATTTGGAGAAAAGCCAACATTTATAGAACTGATGTTATACTTCAAACGTATGTATGGTCTTCTATTAACAGCTGGCAATCGTCCCACTGGACAATTATAATTTACTGTAAAAATAAACCTCCAGAAGAACTATACCGATATAAAGAAATTTGGCAATAAAGCTTATTTAAACTGTAAGCAGCTGATATGTACTCCATAATATATTTTTCATCCCAGCGATGTAACATGTAACAGCTTTTACACTAGACTGGTGATGTCTTTAATGCCCTGTAGAATTCTCTTCATATGGCCAACTTTGGCTATTCCCAAATCCTGTAAAGGGAAGGAAAGAAATCAATTTAAATGACAGAATCAAATGCGTTGAGAACAATAACATGTATAAATGTTATTAAATGTGGAGACATAGAAAATACTTGCATAAGGATATTGCTGCCAGCATACAGTATGTAAATGATTCACCACAATGTTCATGACATAACATATAGCATACAGTGCTTGTCTTGTGTGATGGAATTCTAAAAATTGCCCTAGCCTTTCTTGTTAATAATTCATAGTAGATTTGATAAAGGTGAAGGTTTTGGCAATTTATAGAACATATAGACCATGAGTTGATGATGTGAAAGGGAAACTGTGGCTGAAGGAGATATAATCCCCTTGCAGAATACCTTGAGATCCCTCCTTTCAAGCAGCACCAGCTCTGAGCCCTGGATGTCATGGCGGATAAAAATGTCCTTGTATTCCCCTAAACCCAAGATTTCAAGCCAAGCTGCTACTTCCTCCGTGCCCCATTTATCCACTAGCAGAGAGATGAAACATAAGTGAACAAAAAAAGCAATCAACCAAGTTAGCAACGAATGACTTGGATGGCACTTTTACCAATTAACAGAACACATATATACAAAGGCAGACAGATGAACTAGTCAGAAGACTCCTGCTATGTTGCTGTCCTCAAACATATTTCTTGGTTAGTAACTAAAATAGTAATCAGCAACTCAACCAGTAGCATAGAGAGAATAGAAGGGACCCCATAGCAAATATCTGAATGGGACCCTCAATATGGTGCCAGATTTTGCCACCCAGGACAAAGGGGCTAGTGTTTACACCCCCCTTCTCAACTTCTTTTCCATGACCTTCTGAGTCATGCTCAGATTCTCACTGTCTAGTAGCAAAGCTGGTGGGACCAGCCAAGCAACGACCCCTTCTTTCCAAGAGCTTCCTTAAACTCAACCTTATGTGACAGACAGCTTGTAAATGTAGTTTGGTTGAAATTTGTGTGAATGTATCTAAATAAAATCTATGTTTGTGGTTATGATGTGTATGTATGCCTTTCACCTGTATGCTTGTCTTACCCATGAGACAGTGATCCTAACTTACTAAAGAACTGTAGCTGTGGCCTCTCATATTAGGTTAATTCAATATCCTGAACCCAAAGAAGGATTTTAAAAGTGTAAATTGAATAATCCTGCATTCATTTTCTATTCAGACTAAGATTAACATGGACCAAGTAGCAGATATGTACATATTTTAGTGAAAACCCCTACTGTATAACAGTTAATCTTAAGGCCATACGCACATGGCAAGAAACAGGCACATACACAATAATGTGCATACCTTTGGTCACAACATAAATATACTAACACTAAATTGATACAGAGCCCACCTGGGGTGAATTGTGTGCAACAGTACATGCTCCACATCATTAAGCCTATAGAACTCAGTCCCCTAGCATGGCTTAATGGAAACATGTCATGGGCTTCATACTGCAAGTGGAGTTTTAGAAAAATCCTAGTTTAAAGAAGAGCCAACAGGTGAAAAAAGACAAAGAGGTCTGGTCTCTTTCAGACCTGCTAGACTTGATTGATAGATCTTTCTATATACAATAAAACCTAGGAAGGCAGGGAGTGGCCATCAGTAAGCCTGTCTCATTGACTCTCTTTACCCTGTCCTGGCTTGTCATAAAACTATGACTGCTCTGAAAACTGCAGCATTTCAGAGTAAAGCATAGTTCATTGTCACGAGGGAGCTTGTGCCTGTTTCATGCTACCTATGATGGGTTTCCTTTACTATAATTATGCTGCAAATGTGCTAAGTGCAAACTGCTTCTACTCTGTATAGATCTGCCTTACTGACAAGTGCCATTTTATCAGTATAAAACCAAGCTTTAAATTACCAGAAAGTAGTGGACCCTTTCACCCCCAGAACAACTGTACAGCTGGGAAGGCTGCATAGTTTCCAGTATAGTCCCTTCCACTTTGTCAGCTTCTTGTTATAAAGGGGTACTCCCATGGAAAATGTATTTTTTTTTTTAAATCAACTGGTGCAGACTTGTAAATCCCTTCTATAAAAAAATCGCAATCCTTCCAGTACTTTTTAGGGGCTGTATACTAAAGAGAAACCCATCAAGAAATGCATTTCCTCTGATATCATGACCACAGTGCTCTCTGCTGACCTCTGCTGTCCATTTTAGGAACTGTCCAGAGCACCATATGTTTGCTATGGGGATTTTTTCCAGTTCTGGACAGTTCATGAAATGGACAGCAGAGGTCAGCAGAGAGCACTGTGGTCATGACATCAGAGGAAATGCATTTATTTATTGGATTTCTCTTTAGTATACAGCTCCTAAAAAGTACTGGAAGAATTAAGATTTTTTTTATAGTGATTTTTTTATAAGTGATCTACAAATCTGTTTAACTTTCTGGCACCAGTTGATTTATAAAAAGTTTTCCACAGGAGTACCCCTTTAAGCTGGCCATACATGTAAGATTTCGAAGTTTCGGCTTGTGCATATACTTAACATATATGCACAATTTTTGCTAGATTTTGTAATAGAGGACAACACTTTAAAATCATGGAATCTAAGATTGATTTGTAAATCTGGTATTTAGTTATAAAAGTGTGGAATGTAGTGGCACCAGCATTTATATTTTTGAATGGTTTACAAACTTTCAAGACAAAATACATAGTTTAACCCCTTAAGAACCAAGCATTTTTCTGTTTTTGCACTTTTGTCTTTTCCTCCTTACCTCTTAAAAATCATAACCCTTTCAATTTTGCACCTGAAAATCCATATAGTGGCTTATTTTTTGTGCCACCAATTCTACTTTGTAATGACATCAGTCATTTTACCCAAAAATCTACAGCGAAAAAGGGAAAAAAATCATTGTGTGACAAAATTGAAGGAAAAAACTCATCATTTTGTAAATTTTGGGAGATTCCGTTTCTACGCGGTACATTTTTTGGGAAAAGGGGGGTGATTTAAACTTTTAATAAGGAAGGGGTTAATGTGTGTGTTTTAAAACTTAATGAAGGGGTTAATATGTGTGTTTTAAAACTTAAAATTAGGGGACTTTTAGGAGGAATCATTTGATTCCTCATGCAGATCAATATGGTTCCATAGAACCACATTGATCTGTGTGCTCTTCGCGCAATTGATAAAGCCTGGTCCTGCCAGGCTTTATCATTCTGAGCTTCGGAGCCGGCACTGGAGGAGAGGTAAGACCTCAGTGGATCGTGTTGTAATCGCGCTGCGGGGGGTTTGGGTAGGGGATGATCAACCCCACTGGACCACCAGGGATGGGATAAAGCCACCTTTAGACGCTGCTGTCAGCTTTGACAGTGGCGATCTAAAGGATTAATAGCCGGCCGCGGCGATTGCCGCATGTCGGCTATTAACACCGGCCCACAGCTACATAAATCAGCTGGGGGCTGGCCGGTATGACGTGGGCTCGAGTCGAGAGCCCGCGTCATAACCCGTTAATGGCACATGGGCGAGCATAGACGTCCATGGTCGTTAACGGGTTAAAGATTTCTGCAGCACCTTCTTCAGAAAAATGCAATGTAGCATTTATTGTCTAAAACAACAACTTCTTTGTATCCTGATCTGAACAATTCTGCCATGCATTTAGCAGAGCAAACTGAACAGACCTATACATTTTATATCAAAATATATTTTAAATGTAATTGCAAATAAACCCACTGCATTATGTTAAGTTGGTAAATTAAATGTAACTTTGCTACATATCTGCACACAAAAAAGTGAATACACCATATACAGAGGATTCTTATCAGTTTATTTCTCAGCTGTTCAGTTGTAACATGTATGGCCTGCTTTACACCCTTATTATCATGATGCACAATATATATAGTAATGCGATGTATTCTAAAGATTACTTACCTGTTAATGAGCTGTTGGATTTCTGCTTATGACACTTCTCTTTTTCTTTTCTTGGTTTTGAAATAATTCTGAGCTTTAGGCTGCCTTTACCACCCACATCACTGTTCTCCTAAATTTAGCAAATACATACATTTAAACTTACTGATCTGAACATCAAATCTATATCTATATATATATAAAACTCAATGTGTGTATGTATGTTCCAGCATCACGTCCAAACGGCTAAAGATATTAACATGAAACTTGCCCCACATGTTACTTATATGTCCACAACAAACATAGGATAGGTCATTTAACTCTTACTCACCCCCATTTGCCAGGGTCAGGGTTTTTGTTTAAAGTCCCATATATGTTACTGCATAACTTCCAAACGGCTGGAGATATTTCGATAATACTTGGTCACATGTTACTTATATGTCCACTTAAAATATAGGATAGTTAATTTAACCCTTAACTACCCCCATTTGTGAGGGTCAGGGTTTTGTTTAAAGTCCCATGGAAATCAATGGGAAATGTATGTTCCCACATAACTTCCATACTGCTGGAGATATTTCAATACATGGTACACAAATTTCAGGTAGAGATAGGAGGTCAAGATAGAAGGACGGGATGGGAGGACAGAATAGGAGGTCAGGATAGGAGGTTGAGATAGGAGGATGGGATAGGAGGTCGGGATAGGTCGTCGGGATAGGAGGTCAGATAGGAGGTCAAGGTATGGGGACGGGATATGGCGACGGGATATGGGGATGGAATAAGACATCAATATATGGGGATGGGATATGAAGTCAATAGCTTCCTCCTTTGTTGATTTTCCTCCCCAACAAGGATGAGGAAGGAGCAACCGGGCAATGCTGGGTACTCAGCTAGTATATAATTCTCAACGTGTGTGTGTATGTTCCAGCATCACGTCCAAATGTCTAAAGATATTAACATGAAACTTGGCACTCATGTTACTTATATGTCAACAACAAACATAGGATAGGTCATTTAACCCTTACTCACCCCCATTTGCC
Source organism: Hyla sarda (assembly GCF_029499605.1). Lineage (NCBI taxonomy): Eukaryota > Metazoa > Chordata > Amphibia > Anura > Hylidae > Hyla > Hyla sarda. The sequence continues at coordinate 67,739,320 of NC_079197.1, read as the reverse complement.
AGGGTCGGGATTTTTGTTTAAAGTCCCAAACAAGTCTATGGGAAATATATGTTATTGCAAATATATGTTATTGCACACTTCCAAACGGCTAAAGATATTTCAATAATACCTGGTACACATATTACTTATATGTAAAATAAAAAGACATGATAGTTAAATTAACCCTTACCTACACCCTTATATAAAAGATGGCTTTTTGTTTTCTGTACCATGCAAGTATGTGGGACTTCCAGTACCTTTCTCCACAAGCTCCGCTCTGCATCTCCTGGTGAATGTGTCAGACCGGCCTGCAAGCCACACCCCATCTCACGGGACAGGATATTGGGTCGGTATATGGGGTCAGGATATGGGGACGGGATATGGGGGCGGGATATGGGGTCGGGCTATGGGGTCAGACTATGAGGATGGGATAGGAGGTCGAGATAGGAGGATGGGATAGGAGGTCGAGATATGAGGATGGGATAGGATGTCAGGATAGGAGGTTGAGATATGAGGATGGGATATGAAGTCGAGATATGAGGACGGAATATGAGGACGGTATAGGAGGTCGGGATAGGAGGATGGAATATGAGGTTAAGATATGAAGACGGGATATGACAACAATATATGAGGATGGGATATAAAGTCAAAAGCTTCCTCCTTTGTTGATTTTCCTCCCCAACAAGGATTAGGAAGGAAAAACCGAGCAACAGCTAGTGATATTATAAACATTGTAGCACGATTAGAACAAAAAGTCAAAAACATAACCAAGACCAACCAAATATATAGTCTCTGCATGTAGGGACTCTAACATTTTAATTTCTGCAAATTATTATTCATATATTGTGTGTTAGTACATTCATAATTATGACAGCATTGCATATGGAAACAATGTCATTTTTCCGCATAAATTATTCACATGGAAATCCTTTGAGACCGAGTTCTTAGAGACATTGTGAAGAGGACAGAGTGCGGAGCACAGCTTGTGCTATTTTTTTATGTACTCTGCATTGAATGGTATTACTTATATTTACATTTACCTATATTGCTGTATACAATATACAGTAGTAATAATGTATTTCCATCATCCTTGTGAAATTTATTTCAATGGTAAACATAACCGACTGGGAGACCAAGAGCAAAGTTTATAATGGACCTTTATAGTTGTGGGTTTTGTCACTAAGGACAAAATGGTCTGATGTTTCTTTCCCTGTCCTCCCCAACACCCCACTGTTACTAATTAATAGTGTTGAGCATGAATATTCGTAATACAAACTTTTAGCGCCAATATCGGCACTTCGCCATTTTGCAAATATTTAGAATATAGTGCTATATATTCCTAATGACGAATATTCGTTAGTTTTTTTTTCACATTCGAATATTTAATGCAAATTTTATGCATATTTTTCATGCACATTTTCGCATGAAAAAAAGTGAACGAACATAGCAAATATGTGAATTTCGCAAACATAGGACGAAAAATCATCAATATATTCACAAAATGTTGTGAATTTTAATATGGCCCCTGCCACTCATCACTACTAATTGATAACCAATGGATGACTGTTCTGATTCTCACCACCAAATAGCAAAGATAATGTACAGTGGAGATCAAAAGTTTGGGCACCCCAGGTAAAAGTTTTTATTAATGTGCATAAAGAAGCCAAGGAAAAATTGAAAAATCTCCAAAAGGCATCAAATTACAGATTAGACATTCTTATAATATATCAACAAAAGTGAGATTTTATTTCCATCATTTATACTTTCAAAATAACAGAAAACAAAATGGTGTCTGCAAAAGTTTGGGCAGCCTGCAAAATTTGTAGCATGCACTGCCCCCTTTGCAAAGCTGAGACCTGCCAGTGTCATGGATTGTTCTCAGTCATAAGGTTTTAAATGCCCAGACTCATCTGACTTTGCCCCAACAATAGCAAAACGTTTTCAGATGTCAATATCCTCTGTTCGGAATCTAATTAAGAAATGGCAGTCATCAGGAACAGTGTAAGTTAAAGCAAGATCTGGAAGACTAAGAAAAATATCAGACAGAACAGCTCGCAGGATTGTGAGAAAAACAATTAAAAACCCACGTTTGACTGCACAATCCCTCCAGAAAGATCTGGCAGACACTGGAGTTGTGGTACACTTTTACCACTATAAAGAGATACTTGTACAAATATCATGGAAGAGTCATCAGAAGAAAACCTCTTCTACGTCCTCACCACAAAAATCAGCGTTTGAACTTTGCAAATGAACATATAGACAAGCCTAATGCATTTTGGAAACAAGTTATGTGGACCGATGAGGTTAAAATTTAACTTTTTGGCAGGAATGAGCAAAGGTACGTTTGGAGAAGAAGGGGAACAGAATTTAATGAAAAGAATCTCTGTCCAACATGGGGGTGGATAAATCATGCTTTGGGGTTGTATTGCAGCCAGTGGCATAGGGAACATCTCACAAGTAGAAGGAAAAATTGATTCAATAAAATTTCAGCAAATTTTGGATGCTAACTGTGAAAAAGCTGAAGTTATAGAGAGGATGGCTTCTACAAATGGATAATGATCCTAAACACACCTCGAAATCCACTGGGAATTACATCAAGAGGCGCAAACTGAAGGTTTTGCCGTGGCCTTCACAATTTCCTGACCTCAACATAATTGAAGACCTTATAAGAACAGTGCGTGACAGACAGCCCAGAGAAAGGAAGAATGGGCAAAGATACTTCAAACAAGAATTGAAAGACTCTTGGCTGGCTACAAAAAGTGTTTACAAGCTGTGATACTTGCCAAAAGGGGCAGGAGAAGATATTATCTCTGCAGGGTGCCCAAACTTTTGCAGACGCCATTTTTTTTCTGTAATTTTGAAAGTGTAAATGATGGAAATAAAATCTAACTTTTGTTGACATATTATAAGAATATATAATCTGTAGTTTGATGCCTTTTTGCGATTTTTCAATCTTTCCTTGGCTTCTTTATGCACATTAATAATTTTTTTTTTTACCTGGGGTGCCCTAACTTTTGATCCCCACTGTAACCTGTCAGAGGTCAGCTACTTTAGAAAAGACCCTATTGCAATTGCATGGTTTGCTATCATGGTATTTGCGCCTTTGATTTAGTTTTTTACACAGCTGGCACACAACTGCAATTTCAGGAAACAGAAATGAGATATGTTAATTATTTGTAGAATAGTGGTAACTATGTATTCAACATTAAATGTACAGGTGATTATATTGTACATAGTCAGATTGGCCATACCTCAACAGCTGATTTAATGATGTGTGAAATCCAATGGATGTCAGCTAATTTCTCCAAGTCTTGACTCACTGCATTAACAGCGCAGAGTAGACCTTCTTCTTCCTGAGGAGACTCCCAGTGCTAGAAGTAATCATATAGAAGATGGCATAGTAATTCTTGTAAATTGGTGTATATTGTTTTTACATACTTATTTGCAGTACCGTTGTGCAAAAGTTTAGATTAGATTATTTATTAGAAATGATTAAATAGCATGCAATGCTAACTTTATTAACCCCTTATGGACACAGGAGTTTCAATTTTGCACTTTCGTTTCTTTCTCCTCGCTTTCTAATTCTTCCACCTACAGACCCATATGTTGGGCTTGTTTCTTGCACCCCCTTTGTAATGACACCCCTCATTTTACTGCCAAATCTATGAGATAAAACATATATATTTGTGGGGCAAAACTGAAAAACCAAGCCGTTTTGCAAATTTTGAGGGCTAATGTTGCTACACATTGCAGTTTTTGGTAAAAAAAGACACAGATTTATCAAGTTGTGTGAGAGAAAAAGTGGAGAGATTCCACAGCAACCAATCACAGTTCAGCTAACGAGCTCTGGTAAAGTGAAAGCTGAGCTGTGATTGGTTGTTGTGGGCAAATCACTCCACTTTTTCTCTCACACAGTTTGATAAATCAGGGCAATTATCTTTATTCTGCAGGTCCATATCATTGGAATGATACCCAATTTGTAAAGGTTTTGTTTTATTTTACTACTTTTTAAAAATTACAACTTTTTGTACGAAAATTAGTGTTTAAAATTGTCCTCTTTTTCTTCTAGAACACTTACATTTTTCACTATACGGGGATGTATAAGGCTCATTTTTTGCACTGTGATCTGTAGTTTTCGTGGGTATAATTTTTGTTTTGATGGGACCTTTTGATCGCTTTTTATGAACTATTTATAAAATTTTTTTTTAGGTATATGAAGTGACCAAAAATACGCAAATTCGGGACTTTGGTATCTTTTTTTTTACATTTACGCCATTGACTTGGCAGCTCATTAATATCCTATTTTATTTCATTTGTCTGGACATTTACGCACGTGGCAATACCACATATGTTTGCTTACATTATTTTATTAGAAAAAGGGATAGAGATTTTTCACACGGGGTGGAGGAACGAACACCCATGAAACCTTCCTGCAACCTGTCAGACAGTTCCTCATCTGTAAGTTTAGAGTTCCACTTAATCAATGCCTGGGAGAACGGCCCTCTTCAAAGCAACATCCCTGATGGTCGCATAGATATGCGAGACAAAGTAAGCAGAGCCTCCTGACCCCATAAATCTGTCAAAATCATTTTTCTTTTTCAACATGTCATACGTCCAAACAAGACTATGAAAGTACAAACAAAATTGGTTATACAACCTTTGTTGATGTGGAGGCAGATTATATTTAGCACTAAAGACTGTCCTGTTTATCACCTTCCCAGAGGTTTCATCTGAAAAGAAGGCAAAAGTGAGGATGCTGCATCCCTTCCAATGAGTATGCAAGGGATTACTCGAGCAATGTGATGACGTGTAGTGACGAGCGGCATAGGCCATATTAGAATTCGCAATATTTCATGAATATATGGGCGAATATTTGTCCTATATTCGCGAAATTTGCATATTCGCCCATTTTTTATGTGAAAATTAATCATGTGGATATTCATACGTATATTCACATAATGCGAATAACGAAGTATACGCATGCGCAGATCGAAGTATGCGCATGTGAATACTACTACCCGAAGTTTGGAGCACCTGAAACATGGTTGGAAGCACGTTTACCCAGAGGGAGGAAGAAATATTGATCAGTGTAAGTAATTTCATATTACACCAGTGTATTTGATAACATTTCACATGCATGTTAGAACAATCTCTGTTAAAATATATTGCAGGCATGTAGTAGTAGGCATGTGCGAAAATCGGCACTTGTTGCAAATTTTTTTTTGCACTAAGTACAACTTCAGTATTTAGTTCTAAATAGATATTACTGATTGGTGCACTAAGTATTACGTCTTTGAAGGGGAAATATTAGATTTAACCCCTTAAGGACGCAGGACGTACTCAAACGGACCCTATTCCGAGTCCTTAAGGACAAATCCAGGCCCCCCGCCGCTAGCCGGAGGGGAGCCGGTGCTCGATGCCTGCTGAAATCGTTCAGCAGGCATCACGGCATATCACCCAGGGGGGTCATGATGACCCCTCATGTCGGCGATGGCCGCAGATCGCTGGACAATTCAGTCCAGCGATCTGAGGAAGATTCCGGATCAATCGGGTCTCCAGTGACCCGGTGACCCTGAATTACAGGCTGTTATAGCCATAGCCAGCAGGGGTGAGGTGGCACTGGTGCCACCTCACGATCGCCCTGATTCGTCGGCCCTCTTCCGGAGCACGTGAGCGGGTGCAGGACGTGGACCACGGGAGCTGGGGACCCCGATCCCCGACATCAACCAGGAGCAGCGGCGGCGGCGGGACTGACCTGTGAGTGACAGCCTCCTGCTGTTACTTAGCAACAGCTCCCAGCATGCAAAAAGGGCATGCTGGGAGCTGTAGTTATGCAACAGCAGGAGGCAGACCGCCACAACTCCCAGCTTTCCCTTATGGGCATGCTGGGACTTTTAGTTTTGCAACAGCTGGAGGCACATTTTTTCTATGGAAAAGTGTACCTTCAGCTGTTGTATAACTACAACTCCCAGCATGCCCGATGGCTGTCGGTGACTGCTGAGAGTTGTAGTTTTGCAACAGCTGAAGGCACACTGGTTGTGAAACACTGAGTTAAGTGGTAAACCAGTGTGTCTCCAGCTGTTGCATAACTACAATCCCCAGCATCCCCAGCCAAAGTAGTATGCCTCCAGCTGTTGTGTAACTACAAGACCCAGCATGCCCTTCCGCTGTCCGTACATGCTGGGGGTTGTAGCTTTTGCAACAGCTGAAGACACACTGGTTGCAAAACACTGAGTTTGTTACCAAACTCGGTGTTTCACAACCAGTGTGCCTCCAGCTGTTGCAAAACTACAACTCCCAGCATGCACTGATAGACCGTACATGCTGGCAGTTGTAGTTTTGTAACAGCTGGATGTTTCTCTCCCCCAATGTGAATGTACAGGGTACACTCACATGGGCGGAGGTTTACAGTAAGTATTCGGCTGCAAGTTTGAGCTGCGGCAAATTTTCTGCCGCAGCTCAAACTGCCAACGAGAAACTACTGTGAATCCCCGCCTGTGTGACTGTATCATAAAAAAACTATACTACACTAACACAAAATAAAATAAAAAGTAAAATACACGTACGTCTAAGCGATCTCCTGCTCTGCCGCGGGCAGCGCAGGAGATCGCGGGTGGGACTCAGCTGTCAATCACAGCCGGTGTCCCACCGCAGCTGCCGGGGCCGCGATCGCGCCGGTCCCGGCAGCATTAACCCCATAGATGCCGTGATCAGTTCTGATCACGGCATCTATAGTGTTTGCAGGGGGAGCGCTCTTCCCCTGCCCATCAACGGCGGCTCCGCGATAAAATAAGGGGGATCGAGGGTGTCCAAGACACCCTAGATCCCCCTTGAAGAGATAGGAGTGAGGTGGCAGGGTTGCCACCCCTCCTATCCCTGCTATTGATCGGCCGAGCGACCGACCAATAGCAGACTGGGGACGGGGGGGGTTAAAGTTCGGTTCCCCTACGCTATGCCCACCCATCGGTGTCCGGGCACAGCGGGGGGAACCGTGTAGTAGCGGCAGCGGCGGCAGCGGCGGTCACTTACCCGGCGGAGGCTGTGATCACGGCGGCGGTGCAGGTGAGTATGACGCCGCGTGTCCGGGAGTCTGTTGCCTAGCAACATCTGCAGGGCGACAGTTTAGAGAGTGGTCTCTAAACTGTCGCCCTCCAGATGATGCAAAACTACAACTCCCACCATGCCTTGACAGCTGTTTGCTGTGTTGGCATGCTGGGAATTGTAGTTTTGCAAGATTTAGAGGGGTTCAGGCTGGAGATCACTGACAGTGGTCTCTAAACTGTAGCCCTCCAGATATTACAAAACTACAACTCCCAGCATGCCCAGACAGCAGTTTGCTGTCTTAGCATGCTGAGATTTGTAGTTTTGCAACATCTGGAGGGCCACAGTTTAGAGACCACTGTAAGTGATCTCCAGCCTGAACCCCTCTAAATCTTGCAAAACTACAACTCCCAGCATTCAGGAACAGCAAATGGCTGTCTCAGCATGCTGGGAGTTGTACTTGCGTGCCTCCAGCTGTTGCATAACTACATCTCCCAGCATTCCCTTTGGCAATCAGTACATGCTGAGAGTTGTAGTTCTGCAACAGCTGGAGGCACACTGGTTGGGAAATACAGAGTTAGGTAATAGGTTCTATTACCTAACTCAGTATTTTCCAACCAGTGTGCCTCCAGCTGTTTTAAAACTACAACTCCCAGCATGCACGTTCTGTCAGTGCATGCTGGGAGTTGTAGTTTTGCCCCCCCCCTCCCATGTGAATGTACAGGTTACATTCACACTGGCGGCGGATTACAGTGAGTTCCCTGCTTCAAGTTTGAGCTGCAGCAGCCGCAGCTCAAACTCCTAGCGGGAGACTCAGTGTAATCCGCCGTCAGTGTGAATGTAACCTAAAAACACTACAATAACATAAAATAAAGAGTAAAACACTACATATACACACGTACACTGCCCCCCCCCCCCCCACCACCACGCCTTCCCCCCCAATAAAAATGAAAAACGTATCCTACAGCAGTGTTTCCAAAACGGAGCCTCCAGCTGTTGCAAAACAAAAACTCCCAGCATTTCCGGACAGCCATTGACTGTCCAGGCATGCTGGGAGTTTAGCAACAGCTGGAGGCACCCTGTTTGAGAATCACTGGTGTAGAATACCCCTATGTCCACCCCTATGCAAATCCCTAATTTAGGCCTCAAATGCGCATGGCGCTCACACTTTGGAGCCCTGTCGTATTTCAAGGCAACAGAATAGGGCCACATATGGGGTATCGCCGTACTCGGGAGAAATTGCCTAACAAATTTTGGGGGGCTTTTTCTCCTTTTACCCCTTATGAAAAGGTAAAGTTGGGGTCTACACCAGCATGTTAGTGTAAAAAAAAAAACATTTTTGTACACTAACATACTGGTGTTGCCCCATACTTTAAAATTTCACAAGCGGTAAAAGAAAAAAAGCCTCCAAAATTTGTAACACAATTTCTCCTGAGTACGGAGATACCCCATATGTGGGCGCAAAGTGTTCTGGGGACGCACAACAAGGCTCAGAAGGGAGAGTGCACCATGTAAATTTGAGGTCTAAATTGGTGATTTGCACAGGGGTGGCTGATTTTACAGCGGTTCTGACATAAGTGCAAAACAATAAATGCCCACATGTGACCCCATTTTGGAAACTACACCCCTTACGGAATGTAACAAGGGGTACAGTGAGCATTTACACCCCGCAGGTGTCTGACAGATCTTTGAAACAGGGGTCTGTGAAAATGAAAAATAAAATTTTTAATTTGCACAGCCCACTGTTCCAAAGATCCGTCAAATGCCAGTGGGGTGTATATTCTCCCTGCACCCCTTATTACCTTCCATTAGGGGTGTAGTTTTAAAAATGGGGTCACATGTGGGGGGGGTCCACTGTTCTGGCACCCCGGGGGGGGGGAGGGGGGGCGGGCTTTGGAAATGCACATGGCCAAATTCTCTCTCCAAAAGCTCAATGATGTTCCTTCTCTTCTGAGCATTGTAGTTCGCCCCCAGTGCACTTCACGTCCACTTATTGGGTATTTCCATACTCAGAAGAGATGGGGTTACAAATTTTGGGGGGTATTTTCTGCTATTATCCCTTGTAAAAATATAAAATTTGGGGGAAAACAAGCATTTTAGTGTAAAAAAAATAATTTTTTTTTACATATGCAAAAGTCGTGAAACACCTGTGGGGTATTAAGGTTCACTTTACCCCTTGTTACGTTCCCCAAGGGGTCTAATTTCCAAAATGGTATGCCATGTGGTTTTTTTTTTTCTGTCCTGGCACCATAGGTGCTTCCTAAATGCGGCATGCCCCCAGAGCAAAATTTGCTTCCAAAAAGCCAAATGTGACTCCTTCTCTTCTGAGACCTGTAGTGCGCCAGCAGAGCACTTTTCATCCCCATATTGGGTGTTTTCTGAATCGGGAGAAATTGGGCTTCAAATTTTGATGGGTATTTTCTGCTATTACCTTTTTTTAAAATGTAAAATTTTTGCTAAACCAAGCATTTTTGGTAAAAAAAAATTTTTTTTTTTACATATGCAAAAGTCGTGAAACACCTGTGGGGTATTAAGGTTCACTTTATCCCTTGTTACGTTCCTCAAGGAGTCTAGTTTCCAAAATGGTATGCCATGTGTTTTTTTTTGCTGTCCTGGCACCATAGGGGCTTCCTAAATGCGACATGCCCCCCGAGCAAAATTTGCTCTCAAAAAGCCAAATATGACTCCTTCTCTTCTGAGCATTGTAGTTCGCCTGTAATGCACTTCAGGTCAACTTATGGGGTACCTCCATACTCAGAAGAGATGGGGTTACAAATTTTGGGGGGTATTTTCTGCTATTAACCCTTGCAAAAATGTGAAATTTGGGGGGAAACACACATTTTAGTGAAACATTTTTTTTAATTTTTTTTACATATGCAAAAGTCATGAAACACCTGTGGGGTATTAAGGCTCACTTAATTCCTTGTTACGTTCCTCAAGGGGTCTAGTTTCCAAAATGGTATGCCATGTTTTTTTTTTTTTTTTGCTGTTTTGGCACCATAGGGGCTTCCTAAATGCAACATGCCCCCAAAAAACCATTTCAGAAAAACGTACTCTCCAAAATCCCCTTGTCGCTCCTTCGCTTCTGAGCACTCTACTGCGCCCGCCGAACACTTTACATAGACATATGAGGTATGTGCTTACTCGAGAGAAATTGGGCTACAAATTCAAGTATAAATTTTATCCTTTTACTCCTTGTAAAAATTCAAAAATTGGGTCTACAAGAACATGCAAGTGTAAAAAATGAAGATTTTGAATTTTCTCCTTCACTTTGCTGCTTTTCCTGTGAAACACCTAAAGGGTTAAAACACTTACTGAATGTCATTTTGAATACTTTGGGGGGTGCAGTTTTTGTAATGGGGTCATTTATGGGGTATTTCTAATATGAAGACCCTTCAAATCCACTTCAAACCTGAACTGGTCCATGAAAAATAGCGAGTTTGAAAATTTTGTGAAAAATTGTAAAATTGCTGCTGAACTTTGAAGCCCTCTGGTGTCTTCCAAAAGTAAACACTTGTCAATTTTATGATGAAAATATAAAGTAGACATATTGTATATGTGAATCCAAAAAAAAATATATTTGGAATATCCATTTTCCTTACAAGCAGAGAGAAAAATGCAAAATTTTCAATTTTTTCATCAAATTTTGGGATTTTTCACCAAGAAAGGATGCAAGTTACCACAAAAATTTACCACTATGTTAAAGTAGAATATGTCACGAAAAAACAATCTCGGAATCAGATTGATAAGTAAAAGCATTCCAGAGTTATTAATGTTTAAAGTGACAGTGGTCAGATGTGCAAAAAAGGGCTGCGTCCTATAGGTGAAAAGGGGCTGTGTCCTTAAGGGGTTAAGGTTCACTTAACCCCTTGTTACGTTCCCCGAGGGGTCTAGTTTCCAAAATAGTATGCCATGTGGTTTTTTTTTGCTGTCCAGGCACCATAGGGGCTTCCTAAATGCGGCATGCCGCCAGAGCAAAATTTGCTTTCAAAAAGCCAAATGTGACTACTCCTCTTCTGAGACCTGTAGTGCGCCAGCAGAGCACTTTTCACCCCCATATGGGGTGTTTTCTGAAGCGGGAGAAATTGGGCTTTAAATTTTGGGGGGTATTTTCTGCTATTACCCTTTTTAAAAATTAAAAACTTTTGGGAAACCAAGCATTTTACCCTGTGGGGTATTAAGGTTCACTTTACCCCTTGTTATGTTCCCTGAGGGGTCTAGTTTCCAAAATGGTATGCCATGTGTTTTTTTTTGCTGTTCTGGCACCATAGGGGCTTCCTAAAGGTGACATGCCCCCCAAAAACCATTTGTCGCTCCTTCCCTTCTGAGCCCTCTACTGCGCCCGCCGAACACTTTACATAGACATATGACTCTGTATGTGCTTACTCGAGAAAAATTGGGTTTCAAATACAAGTAAAAATGTTCTCCTTTTTATCCCTTGCAAAAATGCAAAAATTTGGTCTACAAGAACATGCGAGTGTAAAAAATGAAGATTGTGAATTTTCTCCTTCACTTTGCTGCTATTCCGGTGAAACACCTAAAGGGTTAAAACGCTGACTGGATGTCATTTTGAATACTTTTGGGGGTTGCAGCTTTTATAATGGGGTAATTTATGGGGTATTTCTAATATGAAGACCCTTCAAATCCACTTCAAACCTGAACTGGTCCCTGAAAAAAAGCGAGTTTCAAAAATTTTTGAAAAATTGCTGCTGAACTTTGAAGCCCTCTGGTGTCTTCAAAAAGTAAAAACACATCAATTTTATGATGCAAAAATAAATATTGGAAATGTAAATAAAATGTAAATAAAAAAAATTTATCTGGAATATCCATTTTCCTTACAAGCAGAGAGCTTCAAAGTTAGAAAAATCCTCAAATTTTGGGATTTTTCACCAAGAAAGGATGCAAGTTACCACAAAATTTTACCACTATGTTAAAGTACAATATGTCACGAAAAAACAATCTCGGAATCAGAATGATAACTAAAAGCATTCCAGCGTTATTAATGTTTAAAGTGACGTGGTCAGAATTGCAAAAAATCTCCTTAGCCCCTTAAGGACCCAGCCATTTTACACCTTAGCCATTTTTTGGCTTTAACATAATGGTAAGATTTTTTGGTAACTTGCATCCTTTCTTGGTGAAAAATCCCAAAATTTGATGAAAAATTTGAAAATTTTGCATTTTTCTAACTTTGAAGCTCTCTGCTTGTAAGGAAAATGGATATTCCAAATAATTTTTTTTATTCACATACAATATGTCTACTTTATGTTTGCATCATAAAAGTTACATGTTTTTACTTTTGGAAGACACCAGAGGGCTTCAAAGTTCAGCAGCAATTTTCCAATTTTCCACAAAATTTCCAAAATCCCAATTTTTCAGGGACCAGTTCAGGTTTGAAGTGGATTTGAAGGGTCTTCATCTTAGAAATACCCCACAAATGACCCCATTATAAAATCTGCACCCCCCCAAAGTATTAAAAATGACATTCAGTCAGCATTTTAACCCTTTAGGTGTTTCACTGGAATAGCAGCAAAGTGAAGGAGAAAATTCAAAATCTTCATTTTTTACACTCGCATGTTCTTGTAGACCCAATTTTTGAATTTTTACAAGGGGTAAAAGGATAACATTTATACTTGAATTTGTAGCCCAAATTCTCTCGAGTAAGCACATACCTCATATGTCTATGTAAAGTGTTCGGCGGGCGCAGTAGAGGGCTCAGAAGCGATGGAGCGATAAGGGGATTTTGGAGAGTACGTTTTTTGGAGAGTACGTGCCAGAACAGGAAAAAAAAAACACATGGCATACCATTTTGGAAACTAGACCCCTTGAGGAACGTAACAAGGAATAAAGTGAGCCTTAATACCCCACAGGTGTTTCACGACTTTTGCATATGTAAAAAAATGTAAAAATTTTTTTCACTAAAATGTGTGTTTCCCCCCAAATTTCACATTTTTGCAAGGGTTAATAGCAGAAAATACCCCCCCAAAATTTGTAACCCCATCTCTTCTGAGTATGGAGGTACCCCATAAGTTGACCTGAAGTGCACTACGGGCGAACTACAATGCTCAGAAGAGAAGGAGTCATATTTGGCTTTTTGAGAGCAAATTTTGCTCGGGGGGCATGTCGCATTTAGGAAGCCCCTATGGTGCCAGGACAGCAAAAAATACCTACATGGCATACCATTTTGGAAACTAGACCCCTTAAGGAACGTAACAAGGAATAAAGTGAGCCTTAATACCCCACAGGGGTTTTACGACTTTTGCATACGTAAAAAAAATGTTTTTTTTCACTAAAATGTGTTTACCCCCCCAAATTTCACATTTTTGCAAGGGTTAATAGCAGAAAATACCCCCCAAAATGTGTAACCCCGTCTCTTCTGAGTATGGAGTTACCCCATAAGTTGACCTGAAGCGCACTACGGGCAAATTACAATGCTCAGAAGAGAAGGAGTCATATTTGGCTTTTTGAGAGCAAATTTTGCTCGGGGGGCATGTCGCATTTAGGAAGCCCCTATGGTGCCAGGACAGCAAAACAACGCCCACATGGAATACCATTTTGGAAACTAGACCCCTTGACGAACGTAACAAGGGGTACAGTGAGCATTTACCCCCCACTGGTGTCTGTCAGATCTTTGGAACAGTGGGCTGTAGAAAATTTTTAATTTGCACAGCCCACTGTTCCAAAGATCTGTCAGACACCTGTGGGGTGTAAATTCTCACTGCACCCCTCATTATATTCCGTGAGGGGTGTAGTTTCCGAAATGGGGTCACATGTGGGGTTTTGTTTTTTTTGCGTTTGTCAAAACCGCTGTAACAATCAGCCACCCCTGTGCAAATCACCTCAAATGTACATGGTGCACTCTCCCTTCTGGGCCTTGTTGTGTGCCCCCAGAGCACTTTGCGCCCACATATGGGGTATCTCCGTAGTCAGGAGAAATTGCATTACAAATTTTGGGGGGCTTTTTTCCCTTTTACCTCTTGTCAAAATGAAAAGTATAGGGCAACACCAGCATGTTAGTGTAAAAAAAAATTTTTTTTTACACTAACATGCTGGTGTAGACCTCAACTTCACCTTTTCATAAGGGGTGAAAGGAGAAAAAAAAAATTTATTAGGCAATTTCTCCCGAGTACAGCGATACTCCATATGTGGCCCTAAACTGTTGCCTTGAAATACGACAGGGCTCCAAAGTCAGAGCGCCATGCGCATTTGAGGCCTGAATTAGGGATTTGCATAGGGGTGGACATAGGGGTATTCTACGCCAGTGATTCCCAAACAGGGTGCCTCCAACTGTTGCAAAACTCCCAGCATGCTTGGACAGTCAACGGCGGAGGAGCTGATGAAGATCTGAGGAGGAGCTGAGCAAGAACTGAGGAGGACCTGAGGAATAACTGAGGAGGAGCTGAGGAAGAACTGAAGAGGAGCTGAGGAAGAACTAAGGAGGAGCTGATGAGGAGCTGAGGAGGAGCTGAGGAGGAGCAGGGGCTGTCCAGCAATACTGGGAGTTGTTGTTTTGCAACAGCTGGAGGCTCCGTTTTGGAAACAGTGGCGCACCAGACGTTTTTCATTTTTATTGGGGAGGGGGGCTGTGTAGGGGTATGTGTATATGTAGTGTTTTTTACTTTTTATTTTATTTTGTGTTAGTGTAGTGTAGTGTAGTGTTTTTAGGGTACAGTCACACGGGCGGGGGATTACAGTGAGTTTCCCGCTGCGAGTTTGAGCTGCCGCGCAAAATTTGCTGCATCGCAAACTTGTAGCCTGATACTCACTGTAAGCCCCCTGCCCATGTGAATGTACCTTGTACATTCACAGGGGGGGGGGGAATCTCCAGCTGTTGCAAAACTACAACTCCCAGCATGTACAGTCTATCAGTGCATGCTAGTAGTTATAGTTTTGCAACAGCTGGAGGCACACGTGTTGGAAACGCTGAGTTAGGAAACAGACAATGTTTCCCAACCAGTGTGCCTCCAGTTGTTGCAAAACCACTACTTCCAAACATTCTCAGGCATGCTGGAAGTAGTAGTTCGGTAACATCTTTGCCCTTCCTGTTCGGCAATCTGTGCCCTTCCTGATGTTGCAAAACTACAACTCCCAGTATGCCAAAACTGGCCAGGCATGCTGGGAGTTGTAGTTCTGCAACATCTGAAGGGCCAGATGTTACAGAACTGCAACTGCCAGCATGCCTGGACAGTAAGGGCATTCTGAGGATGTGTAGTTTTGCAAAACTGCATACAGGGTCCCAATACAGCAATGCATGTTGCTTTACGGCGACGTGCATTGCTGTAAAGGGCCCGACCGCAGCTGAAGATCCACTCACCTGTCGCCGCCGTCTTCATCGCCGGGATCCGGGTCATCAGGGTCGTGGTAAGTACGTTTTGTTTTATGTGTATGAAGATCATGGATTCTATTTATTGCAAATTTCACTTGGATTACTTACCTTACAAATGTGGAAACATGCTTGCATTTGAGGTATACTCTTTGATACATACTTTGTATGTTTATACTTTTATAAACCATTGAGTTTGCTATATTAATCCCTTCACACTACAATTTGATTTGTGAAGGTCCACTCAGGATTTATTGCTGGCCAGCAACCAATCCTTGAATAAAGGTCTAGTATATAGTATGAGGCATACACACAATAAAGGTAGATGTATATGGGATATTCGGTTTATTACCACTATATCTAGTATTGTATATGGAGCCTCGTTAATCTTAATCCTAATTCTTTGTACACAATATTTTATAAGTAAATCCTATATGATTGACAGTTGCCTTCCCCCCCTTTCCTTATTGGGATGTACTTACCCAGTAATGGATCCAGAATTGTAAAAAGGAATAATTATATTGTAAAAAGGAATAATTATATTGGTTCCGATACAGTGATTAACAGAATTTTTGTAGGTTGGATTTAAGCCATTATTAGTGAGTACCCCTTAAACTTAGTCTTCCCCCATGCATGTTAAATCTGCAGTTACCACTCTTCCAGTTCTAAGTTTTCCCGCATGCGCATTTTCATTCCGGCCACTACGTTCTACTTTCTAAGTTTTTTCGCATGCGCGATTGATTGGTGGACGGGCGCATGCGCTAGCTTACGTAGTGATGTTTTTTGTTTACAATTCAGAGCGCAAGCGTGGTTTTTACACAGGCACATTAGGTACCTGCCGTGATTCAGCGCAGAAGGAACCGGAACTGACGGAGCTCCGTGAGTGGCAACGAATTGACCTATCAGATAACAGTTGGGGAAGATATACAGGTAATTTAACGTATACCTTGGGAGGTAAGTACCTGCCCAGGTGTCACTATTGTGATTGGCTAATCTAATAATCCTGGCAATTGGGTAGGTGAACTGCCAATCTTATTGATAGTTCCCTATTGGAGGGTTAAACACAGGAAGGGGCTGTGACCTTGGTAAGGGAGGTTATATAAACCCTCTACGCGGCGTTCTTATAGCCATTGTTCCCTAACCTCTGAAGACGTCACTTTGGTGGCGAAACATGTTAGGAGGGACAGTGTGGTAGCATTTTAAATATCAGCAAAAGCACCCTTAATCAGCGCATTCTGCAGATGCGCTGAGTAGATTTCTATATTCAGTTGGTCCCTAGGGACAACAAGTACACTAATATATGTGGTGCTAGCATGCTGGATTTTTTAAAATCACTTATAGCTCTATATACCCACTTTATTGTTTAATTAAAAGTTAAGTTTTAATCAAGTGAGGGATAAAAAGTGGACTTTTTGCTCAGTCCTTTTGGGCTGAGTTGAGGTATTAAATAAACATATGTTTAGCCCACCCCTCACTAGGGTCATTGATCCTTGTGATCATTATTTTTGAGTTTATCTATTAGAGGAGTTAATCACTCCAATCCTTTGACCCTGCACTGAGTGCATTTGTGTCATGGCTGGAGGATTTTTGTCTTCAGGTCCTAATATTGATAATTTTGTGAGTCAAGCAGCTCATGTATTTTCCAGTAATAGGCTTCCGTTGGACCAAATAGATATCTGGTCTGCGTTTAGGGATTTACAAAAAACATATAAACAGCACTTACGTTCTTGGTGGGAGGTGGCTAGCTTGGAAACTTACACCCAACAAAAAATAACATATCGTGGGTTACGTATTAATATTCTACCTAATTCTCATCAGGAGGATATTGAGTTTATAGCAGGCTGGCAAAACCTCCTGACGGATTGCACTATTCGTATGCAAGAATATCTTCTCAATTATGAGAAGCAAGTGTTAAGGAGAACAGGGGCACAACTTGAGAAACAGATCGCAGAAATACAAGTCTTTAAAACAAGTGTGGAATTCAGCAATTTGGAGTCCAAATTGCAAAAACATATTGAGTCCCACCAGCAAGAAATTAAAGAAAGAAAACATCGCAAATATATACGCGATAAATGTGATTTTGAAACAGGGGTGATTTACATTAAGAGGAATAACAGTTATAATTATAACCCCAACCCCTACACTGATATCTCAGAATCTGATATCTCTGAATCCGAGGACTCCAATAAAGGGAGACCCAATAATTACACAGATAATAGAGGACGCAGAAGAGGGGGAAGAGGGGGTTATTCACGCAGACAACCCACACGTAAATCACCCGTCAACACAAGATCTGGTGAATCAAGATGACCCCCCGGTCAAAATCCAAGCTTCCAGAACCCGAACAACATGCAAGGAGGATATATACCACCTGTCTCTAGCTCATCCTCCTTTTTACAGTTAACACCGCTAGCACACCATCCCGTTGCGAATATAGCACCACCAGTTTCGGTATCAACAACAGCCACAACGGCCATGACTGGTTCGGTAGCCACTGGCGTAGGAGCAACAGCAGCAACTCCCTCTTTTTTAGGGATGGGAATAATATCTCGGGACAAGATGATGGGGCCCAACATGTTTTGACATCTAGGACCCAAGATTTACAGATTTATAATTTATCCTCACATCAACTGACTGAGAGCCAAATAAGGGTGTTACAGAAAGGGTTATCATTTACCCCCACACCGAGATTCAAATCTTTTGAATGGGTTAAAGCTATTAATTTGTTTGGGAGGAAATTGGCTCTACATAAGGTTCACTTAAATTTGTCAAGAAATGGGATTAATAATGATCAAAGAGAAAGAGAAGCCATTCAAATCTTGGAAGAGTTAGAGAGAGAAAATGAGGAAGGAGTGGTGATGGATCCACCCTTCTCGAGTCTACATCCTAGATCGACGATGACTCCCAGTCTATCCCAATTCTCGAACATTGACACATTTGTAAACATGGTCTGTCAAGAAATAACAGAATTACAACCTAATACTAGACTTGATAATCTAATGGAAGAAGAGAAAAGAGCATTAAGAGAATTGGCGAACAATGACTCCCTTGTCTGCAAACCAGCGGACAAGGGAGGTAACATTGTTCTTTTAGATAGAGATGACTATAAAAGGATGGTAATGCAGTTATTGGATGATAGATCCACCTATATCATCCTTCCCAAGAACCCTATGGAGGACTTCAATAAAGAATTGAAGACAATATTAATAACAGCGAAAAGTGAGAATTTGATTTCAGAGGATGAATTTAAAGTTCTGTATAACCCTACACCAACTATTGCAACAATGTACGCACTTCCTAAGGTGCATAAGAAAACCCGACCTATTCCCGGTCGTCCCATCGTTTCGGGAAATGACAACCTGACTCAGGGAATCAGTTTATACGTAGATCAATTCCTTGCACAATTTGTAACAAGTCTACCATCTTATTTGCGGGATACCAAAGATGTAGTTACGAAACTACAAGAATTGACGTTTCCAGTGACAACACTTATTGCTAGTTTGGATGTGGAGTCCCTGTATACGAACATCTCCCATGATTTAGGAATTCAAGCCACTGAATATTTTTTGAACACTAGGGGTACTCACCTTCACCGTCACAATGAATTTTTGTTAACACTTTTACGTTTTTTACTTACACATAATTTCTTTCTATTTGATCGTAAATTTTATTTTCAGATTAAAGGCACCGCAATGGGCATGGCTTGTGCACCTAATTATGCTAATTTATTTTTGGGGTGGTGGGAGAACACGATAGTTTTTTCTGAGTTTTCTGATTTCACCAATCACATTTTATTTTGGGGGAGATTTATTGATGATATTTTGATTTTTTGGGATGGCACTATCACTGAATTTAATTCATTTGTAACAGCATTAAACACAAATAGTATAGGTATGAAATTCACTTCGGAAATTCACACTAACACGATCACTTTTTTAGATTTGGTTATATCACTTGATTTAGATGGGACAGTACATACCAACATACATAGAAAAGAAACGTCTACTAACAGTTTTCTTCACTGGGATAGTTTCCACCCCCCTCCCCTCAAAAGAGGGATACCGATAGGCCAGTATTTACGGGCTAAGAGAAACTGTTCAAGTGAGGAGGCCTTTCAGAAGGAATGTAAGGAGCTGTATGAGAGATTCCTGAGTCGAGGTTATCCCAAAAAGTGGCTCCATAGAGCTTATGCCAGAGCGAGAGCGACACCACGTAGTTATTTATTGTCTAATCAATCTAGAAGCACTAATGAATCTGGAAAGGTCATACGCTGTATTGGTACATATGACTCTAACAATAATCAAGTGGTAAGGATATTGAATAAATTTTGGCCCTTACTTATGAGTGATATGGACCTCAGAGAAGTATTACCCCAAAGACCAGCAATAACGTATCGCAGAGGACGAAACGTGAAGGAGTCTCTTGTTCATAGTTTCTACTCTGAGAACAATATGCAAATGTGGCTGAAGTCACCAACTACTGGTTCTTACCCCTGTGGAAGTTGCACTTTTTGTAAGTTTATGCCTAGAACAAAAGAATTTACTAATCCGGTGGACAATAAGAGCTATAAGATTCAGACCTTCATAAATTGTCAAACGACTGGGGTGGTGTATGCGGCCCAGTGCCCATGTCCGAAATTATATGTGGGTAAAACTATTCAACAACTACGGAGGAGAATATCCAAACATCTGAGCACAATTAACACCCATATGGATACCCCTCTGTCCAGACATGTTAGGGAAGTTCACAGCGGTAATGTTACCTTGTTAAAATTTTGGGGCATTCAAAAGTGCAATTTAGGTCCACGACGGGGAAATTTGAACCGTAAACTTCTCAAGGAAGAAGCATTTTGAATTTTCAAATTGAAATCTAGAAGCCCATTAGGTCTGAATGAGGGCTTTACATTTTCAGCCTTCCTGTAAAGCAAGACATTTTTGTAAAGTGAGACATACCTCCAGCAGTGACAGTTTATCTATACTAATATGTGTATTGATAATAGCATTGATTGTTGAGCTACGCCCACAATACATTATGACAGTCTCCCTTCCTGTTTTTCCACAATTTATATATTTTTCGTTTTGTTTTATGTGTATGAAGATCATGGATTCTATTTATTGCAAATTTCACTTGGATTACTTACCTTACAAATGTGGAAACATGCTTGCATTTGAGGTATACTCTTTGATACATACTTTGTATGTTTATACTTTTATAAACCATTGAGTTTGCTATATTAATCCCTTCACACTACAATTTGATTTGTGAAGGTCCACTCAGGATTTATTGCTGGCCAGCAACCAATCCTTGAATAAAGGTCTAGTATATAGTATGAGGCATACACACAATAAAGGTAGATGTATATGGGATATTCGGTTTATTACCACTATATCTAGTATTGTATATGGAGCCTCGTTAATCTTAATCCTAATTCTTTGTACACAATATTTTATAAGTAAATCCTATATGATTGACAGTTGCCTTCCCCCCCTTTCCTTATTGGGATGTACTTACCCAGTAATGGATCCAGAATTGTAAAAAGGAATAATTATATTGTAAAAAGGAATAATTATATTGGTTCCGATACAGTGATTAACAGAATTTTTGTAGGTTGGATTTAAGCCATTATTAGTGAGTACCCCTTAAACTTAGTCTTCCCCCATGCATGTTAAATCTGCAGTTACCACTCTTCCAGTTCTAAGTTTTCCCGCATGCGCGTTTTCATTCCGGCCACTATGTTCTACTTTCTAAGTTTTTTCGCATGCGCGATTGATTGGTGGATGGGCGCATGCGCTAGCTTACGTAGTGACGTTTTTTGTTTACAATTCAGAGCGCAAGCGTGGTTTTTACACAGGCGCATTAGGTACCTGACGTGATTCAGCGCAGAAGGAACCGGAACTGACGGAGCTCCGTGAGTGGCAACGAATTGACCTATCAGATAACAGTTGGGGAAGATAGACAGGTAATTTAACGTATACCTTGGGAGGTAAGTACCTGCCCAGGTGTCACTATTGTGATTGGCTAATCTAATAATCCTGGCAATTGGGTAGGTGAACTGCCAATCTTATTGATAGTTCCCTATTGGAGGGTTAAACACAGGAAGGGGCTGTGACCTTGGTAAGGGAGGTTATATAAACCCTCTACGCGGCGTTCTTATAGCCATTGTTCCCTAACCTCTGAAGACGTCACTTTGGTGGCGAAACATGTTAGGAGGGACAGTGTGGTAGCATTTTAAATATCAGCAAAAGCACCCTTAATCAGCGCATTCTGCAGATGCGCTGAGTAGATTTCTATATTCAGTTGGTCCCTAGGGACAACAAGTACACTAATATATGTGGTGCTAGCATGCTGGATTTTTTAAAATCACTTATAGCTCTATATACCCACTTTATTGTTTAATTAAAAGTTAAGTTTTAATCAAGTGAGGGATAAAAAGTGGACTTTTTGCTCAGTCCTTTTGGGCTGAGTTGAGGTATTAAGTACCGGGGCCGGTCCCCAGAACTCCCCCGTCCCCCGCCGCGTCCTCCGGTCTTCTTCCCGTCCTCTCCGGACTTCCAGGGGCCTGGCAGGGCGGGAGGAAGTAACCGCCCCCCACCCTGCGATTGGTCAGTTAGCTAACTGAAGAATCGCAGGGGATAGGAGGAGGTGGCAGGCTTGCCACCTCGCTCCTATGCTTTAGCATGGCCCTGGCTGTCTGTGACAACCGGGATCATGCAAAATTACCGGGCGGTCGGGTCCCAGAGACCCGATCAGCCCGGTATCGCCGCAGATTGCAGGGGCGATTTCCCTAGCGATTTGTGGCGATCGCCGACATGGGGGGCCTACATGGCCCCCCTCAGCGTTTGCCCTGGATGCCTGCTGAAGCATTTCAGCAGGGATCCGCTTCCGATCTCCACCGGGTGAGCGGCGGAGACCAGGAAAAGACCATGACATATGCATACGTCATGGGTCCTTAAGACCCAGGGTGTGATGACGTATGCATACATCATGGGTCCTTAAGGGGTTAAGGTGAAAAAGGGCTCAGTCCTTAAGGGGTTAAAGGGGTATTCCAGGACATTTTTTTATATATATATATCAACTGGCTCCAGAAAGTTAAACAGATTTGTAAATTACTTCTATTAAAAAATCTTAATCCTTTCAGTATTTATGAGCTTCTGAAGTTAAGGTTGTTCTTTTCTGTCTAAATCCTCTCTGATGACACCTGTCTCTGGAAACGACCAGTTTAGAAGCAAATCCCCATAGAAAACCTCTTCCAAACTGGGCGTTTCCCGAGACAGGTGTCATCAGAGAGGATTTAGACAAAAGACAACAACCTTAACTTCAGAAACTCATAAGTACTGAAAGGATTAGGATTTTTTTAATAGAAGTCATGTACAAATCTGTTTAACTTTCTGGAGCCAGTTGATATATAAAAAAATGTTTTTTTCCTGGAATACCCCTTTAACCCCTTCCCGACCTATGACATACCTGTACGTCATGGGTGGCAAGGTGTTCCCGACCCATGACATACAGGTACGTCATGGACATTACTGCCGCTGCTCGTGGCATCCCGCAGCGCCCGGAAAGATGGTGGCTATCACTGATAGCCAGCCATCTTACCGTGCGACCACGGGGGGTTTCGTCCCCCACCCCCCCCAGCGATCACTGCTATCAGCTGGTCAAATCTGACTAGCTGATAGCAGCGTTTCGCTATCAGAATACTTAGCAGCGCGGTGTGTGAGTTCCGATCACGGGGATCAGGACACACACCGCTCTGCTAAGTGTCCCTGACCCGTCCCCCGGCGTCACTTACCCGTCGGAGCGGTGTCCCGAGCGGTCCCGGCGTCCTCCAGGCGGTCCCGGCGGCGCTGCGTCCCGGAGGTGAGTTTCCGGCAGCAGTGCAGCATCTTCATTGGCAGCAGTGAGATCGCCGTAAAGCGATCTCACTGCTGCCTCTGAGAGTTTCAAAACTGCAACTCCCAGCATGCCCAGACAGCCTTTGGCTTTCTGGGCATGCTGGGAGTTGTAGTTTTGCAACATCTGGAGGTCCACAGTTTGGAGACCACTGTATAATGGTCTCCAATCTGTGCTCTTCCAGATGTTGCAAAACTACAAATCTCAGCATGCTCAGTCTGTCCAGGCATGCTGGGAGTTGTAGTTCTCTAACATCTGGAAGAGCACAGATTGGAGACCATTATACAGTGGTCTCCAAACTGTGGACCTCCAGATGTTGCAAAACTACAACACCCAGCATGCCCAGACTGCCCAAGCATGCTGGAAGTTGTAGCTCGGCAACATCTGGTCCTTCAGATATTGCCGAACTACAACTTCCAGCATGCCTGGGCAGTCTGGGCATGCTGGAAGTTGTAGTTTTGCAACAACTGGAGGCACACTAGTTGGGAAACATTGTCCGTTTCCTACCTCAGTGCCTCCAGCTGTTGCAATTGTTGCAAAACTATAACTCCCAGCATGCACTGACAGACCATGCATGCTGGGAGTTGTAGTTTTGCAACAGCTGGAGGCACACTGGTTTGGAAACACTAAGTTTAGTTGCAAAACACTTGAAAGTTTATTACTTAACTTAGTGTTTCCAAACCAGTGTTCCTCCAGCTGTTGCAAAACTACAACTCCCAGCATGCACGGACAGCCAAAGGGCATGCTCGGAGTTTGCAACAGCTGGATGTTTGCCCCCTCCCCCCAATGTGAATGTACAGGGTACACTCACATGGGCGGAGGTTTACAGTGAGTGCTGCAAGTTTGAGATGGCGCAAATTTTGCGCTGCAGCTCAAACTTCCAGCGGCAAACTTGCTGTGAACCTCTGCCCATGTGACTGTACCCTAAAAACACTACACTACACTGACACTAACCTAAAATAAAAAGTAAAAAACACTACATATACACATACCCCTACACAGCCCCCCTCCCCCCAAAAAATGAAAAACGTCTGGTACGCTACTGTTTCCAAAACGGAGCCTCCAGCTGTTGCAAAATAATAACTCCCAGTATTGCCGGACAGCCATTGACTGTCCAGGCATGCTGGGAGTTTTGCAACAGCTGGAGGCACCCTGTTTGGGAATCACTGGCGTAGAATACCCCTATGTCCACCCCTATGCAAATCCCTAATTCAGGCCTCAAATGCGCATGGCGCTCTCTCACTTTGGAGCCCTGTCGTATATCAAGGCAACAGTTTTGGGACACATATGGGGTATCGCCGTACTCGGGAGAAATTGCCTTACAAATTTTGGGGGGCTTTTTCTTCTTTAACCCCTTATGAAAAGGTGAAGTTGGGGTCTACACCAGCATGTTAGTGTAAAAAAATAAATTTTTTACACTGACATGCTGGTGTTGCCCTATACTTTTCATTTTCACAAGAGGTAAAAGGGAAAAAAGACCCTCTAAATTTGTAACGCAATTTCTCCTGAGTACGGAGATACCCCATATGTGGGTGCAAAGTGCTCTGAGGGCGCACAACAAGGCCCAGAAGGGAGAGTGCCCCATGTACATTTGAGGCGATTTGCACAGGGGTGGCTGATTGTTACAGCAGTTCTGACAAACGCAAAACAATAAATATCCATATGTGACCCCATTTTGGAAACTACACCCCTCACGGAATGTAATAAGGGGTGCAGTGAGCATTTACACCCCACTGGTGTATGACAGATTTTTGGAACAGTGGTCTGTGAAAATGAAAAATAAAATTTTTGATTTGCACAGTCCACCGTTTCAAATATCTGTCAAACGCCAGTGGGGTGTAAATACTCACTGCACCCCTTATTAAATTCCATGAGGGGTATAGTTTCCAAAATGGGGTCACATGTGGGGGGGTCCACTGTTCTGGCACCATAGGGGCTTCCTAAATGGGACATGCCCCCCAAAAACCCTTTCAGAAAAACTCACTCTCCAAAATCCCATTGTCGCTCCTTCCCTTCTGAGCCCTCTACTGCGCCCACCGAACATTTTACATACGCATATGAGGTATTTCCTTACTCGAGAGAAATTGGGTTACAAATTTTAGGGTGATTTCTCTCCTTTTACCCCTTGTAAAAATTAAAAAATTGGGTCTACAAGAAAATGCGAGTGTAAAAAATGAAGATTTAGAATTTTCTCCTTCACTTTGCTGCTATTCCTGTGAAACACCTAAAGGGTTAAAACACTTACTGAATGTCATTTTGAATACTTTGGGGGGTGCAGTTTTTATAATGGGATCATTTATGGGGTATTTCTAATATGAAGATCCTTAAAATCCACTTCCAACCTGAACTGGGCCCTGAAAAATTACGATTTTGAAAATCTTGAGAAAAATTTGAAAATTGCTGCGGAACTTTGAAGCCCTCTGGTGTCTTCCAAAAGTAAAAAACTTGTCAATTTTTTAATGCAAACACAAAGTAGACATATTGTATATGTGAATCAATATGTAATTTATTTGGAATATCCATTTTCCTTTCAAGCAGAGACTTTCAAAGTTAGAAAAATGCTAAATTTTCAAAATTTTCATGAAATTTTTAGATTTTTTACCAAGAAAGGATACAAATATCAGTGAAATTTTACCGATTAAATAAAGTAGAATATGTCACGAAAAAACAATCTCGGAATCAGAATGATAAGTAAAAGCATTCCAAAGTTATTAATGTTTAAAGTGACAGTGGTCAGATTTTCAAAAAATGCCCAGGTCATGAAGGTGAAAATGGGCTGGGTCATGAAGGGGTTAAAGTTATCTTTATAAGATCAGATTGTGTTGCGATTGTGTGTGTGTAGCAGTGTTTCCCAACCAGGGTGCCTCCAGATGTTGCAAAACTAAACTCCCAGCATGCCTGGACAGCTGTAGTTTTGAAACACCTGGAGGCACCCTGGTTGGGAAACACTGGTGTGTAGGGTTGCCACCTTTCTTGCAAAAAATACCGGCCATGCTAATTTTCATTATTAATTATTTATGCATGACATCACAGGGCGCGGCCACTTAGCAATGCATACTGAGCATCGCCGGTGGCAGGAACTACTGTGCAGTGGGGGTAAATAATTTAGTGAGTGCAGGTGACCCTTAATTAAAAATACTGGCTGTTAAAATGGCTGGTATGTCTGTTAAAAATTTACTGGCAACAGTTTCAAAATACCAGCTGCCCGGTGTGTGGGGTCTGAGCAATCGGATATTGTCCAGCTAAGCAAAGATGTACCTGTCTAGGGAACTGACGGTATGGTATGGGGTGAAAGGCTGGTTCGTCTCCCTGTGGTTAACTCTAAATGAACCAGCAAATACTGGCAGGTCTGACAAATAAAGCTTTTCCTGAGTCCAGACCAACAGAATACCAACTATAATCAATAGACTGTGTGTGTGTGTGTGTGTGCGCGCGCTGTGATGACGTAACAAATACTTGTAGATGTTTTTGTTGATGAAATTATTTTCAATGCTTGTATTAAACAAAATTGCGATAATATACTTGTATCTTCATCCTGTAGTGCTTTTTTACAGCGAGGCTATGATCAGACTTGCTCCCAGGCAGATAAAAGGGCCATTGTAAAAAGCCTGAAGGAGGAACTACTGGCCAGATCTAAAAGATGCCACCCCAGATTGGCCATTCTGAAAAAATGGTCCGATCTAAAACGACGGAACATGAATTTGATAAAACAAATCCGGGACACCAAATGCCCAGGTAAAGTTGTGGCGACGGGTATGGAAGAGCAGATGTTATTAACCCTTTGTGTTCGTGATGCCAGGTCGTGGTTACCTATATCACCACCCGAGGTATGGCCACTGGATTCCTGTGACAGGCGCGGGGTGAATAAATCACACCGATGCGAGGTTACGGAACAACGGCATTTTACTGAGCCAGACAAGGAGTTAAAGGGGTACTCCGGCCCTGAGACATCTTAACCCTATCCAAAGGATAGGGGATAAGATGTCTCACCTGTTTGAGCTGCACGCCACGGTGCAAGCTCACAAACAGCCGGGTGGCGACCACGGGGCCAGAGTATCGTGATGTCACGACTCTGCCCCCGTGTGATGTTATGCGGGGGCTGGGGGTGACGTCACACAGGGGCGGAGCCGTGATGTCACGATACTCTGGCCCCGTGGTCGCCACCTGGCTGTTTGTGAGCTGGCACCGCGGCGTGGAGCTCAAACAAGTTAGGCCCAATGAGATGCTCAGTGACCCTTAAAGGGGTACTCCGCCCCTGGCATCTTATGCCCTATCCAAAGGATAGGGGATAAGATGTTCGATCGCCGCGGTCCCGCTGCTGGGGACCCCGGGGATCGCCACTGCGGCACCCCGCCATCATTACTGCACAAAGCGAGTTCGTCTGTGCGTAACGACGGGTGATACAGGGGCCGGAGCAGCGTGACGTCAATGCTCCGCCCCTCGACATCACGGCCGGTCCCCTTAATGCAAGTCTATGGCAGGGGGCGTGACGACCACCACGCCCCCTCCGATAGACTTGTATTGACGGCGGCGGGGATAGCGGGGTGCTGCAGCAGCAATCCCCGGGGTCCCCAGCAGCGGGACCGCGGCGATCTAACATCTTATCCCCTATCCTTTGGATAGGGGATAAGATGTCTAGGGGCGGAGTACCCCTTTAAGAGACTTATTGGCCTGCTGAGACTTGTAGTGGACTTGGACTGACTGTAGCACACGCTGACTGGAAACATAGAATTGACTACAGTGGACTCTATTCTGGCTGATACAGAGGCCAGATATTTAATGATTAATTGCAGTCTGGCAGGCCACCCATTAACAATTGCATTTATTTATGCTCCTAACAGGGACCAAACTTCTTTTCTTCTTTCTACTTTAGACATACTCACTACTGGCCAAATTTTGCTTTGTGGCGACTTTAATGTACCCATGCAACCTCTGTTAGACACTAGTGTTGCTCGCGAATATCGCATATTAGCGAATTCGCGAATATTCGCGAATATAGCACTATGTATTCGTAATTACGAATATTGTTTTATTTAAATTTTATTTTTTTCACAGTACACATCACAGTGATCATCCCTCTCTGCTTCCAGCTTGTGTGGTGTAAAGAAGGCTCTAATACTACTGTGTGAGACTGGTGTGCGAATTTTCGCATGTGCGAAAATTTACATACGCTAATTTTCGCATATGCGAATTTTCGCATATGCTAATATTTGTATATGCTAATGTTTTGCATATGTTAATTTTCGCATACGCGAATTTCCGTATATGCGAAAATAAAACGAGAATATTACAAATATGCGAATATTCGCGAATATATGACGAATATTCGTCCATATATTCGCGAATTCGAACATGGCCTATGCCGCTCAACACTATTAGACACCTCTTTTGACTTTTCTTCCCTTTCTAGACATCAACTAACACTGATCATACGCAAGCTGCATACCCTTCAGCTGAATGATTCCTGGAGAATAACTCATCCTGAAATGAAAGACTATACTTTCTATTCGCACAGAACTCTTATAGTCGTCTAGATTACGTTTTTTCTCCACATGCACTACTACCTAATGTACTTGACTCTTCTATTGGCTCAATCTTGCACTCTGACCATGCACACGTCTCACTCTCCCTGTCTCTTCCCTCACTATTGAAACCTAATTATACATGGGAACTTAACGAATCTGTACTCTCTGACCCCTTATGCCTAACTGAGCTCCGCTCTACCATCTTACACTTTCAGAAAGACCATGCATCTGACGATACCTCTCCCCCTTTCAAATGGGAAGCCTTGAAGTGTGTACTTCGTGGGGTGCTTATCAAACATGGCTCCAGAATTTAAAAAAAGGCTGCCGCTAAACTCTCTTCTTTGCTCCTCTCCCTACATAATCTTGAAACTTCCCATAAGAAGACGCTGCAGGAGGACACTCTCAGAGAGCTACAACGCACTAGATCAGAAATAAAGCAGCTTCTGGATTCAAGGTGGAAGAGGTGTCGTAAGTTGTGTGGTAAAACTTTCTACGAATGGGGCAACAGACCTGGTAAATATCTGGCCAGAGCTCTCAGAGACAAGAGAGCTGCTTCTCTTGTTCCCTCTATTAAAATGCCGACGGGTTTGTTGTCCCATTTTACAAAAGATACATTAGCGGCATTTCACACATACTATTCTTCCCTATACCATCTCCCCTTCCCACTGGCCCCTACCTTTTCTCAGTCCTCCTGTCCCTCTTTATTTAATTATATTAATAGCACTACGCTCCCGACACTCTCTCCTGAAGTGGTGGCCTCCTTGGAGACCCCTTTCTCTCCGGAGGAATTAAATGCTGGCGTATCCCTCCTGCCCTCAGGGAAAAGCCCTGGACCGGACGGATACTCTGCCAGTTTATACAAGGTTCTTCTCCCTGAACTATCCCTCCCCTTGCTCTCTATGTTTAAAGGGGTATTCCAGGCAAAAACTTTTTTATATATATATATCAACTGGCTCCAGAAAGTTAAACAGATTTGTAAATTACTTCTGTTAAAAAATCTTAATCCTTTCAGTACTTATGAGCTTCTGAAGTTAAGGTTGTTCTTTTTTGTCTAAGTGCTCTCTGATGACACCTGTCTCGGGAAACGCCCAGTTTAGAAGAAGTTTGCTATGGGGATTTGCTTCTAAACTGGGCGTTTACCGAGACAGGTGTCATCCGAGAGGACTTAGACAGAAAAGAACAACCTTAACTTTAGAAGCTCATAAGTACTGAAAGGATTAAGATTTTTTAATAGAAGTAATATACAAATCTGTTTAACTTTCTGGAGCCAGTTGATATATATATATATATATATATATAAAAAAAAGTTTTTGCCTGGAATACCCCTTTAACCCCTTAAGGACCCAGCCTAAATATACCTTAAGGACCCAGCCATTTTTTAAACATCTGTCACTTTAAGCATTAATAACTCTGGAATGCTTTTACCTTTCATTCTAATTCCGAGACTGTTTTTTCGTGACATATTCTAGTTTATGTTAGTGGTAAAATTTTGTCGATACTTGCATCATTTCTTGGTGAAAAATTCCAAAATTTTATGAAAAAATTGAAAATTTTGCATTTTTTTTACTTTGAAGCTCTCTGCTTATAAGGAAAATGGATATTCCAAATAAATTATATAGAGAGAGGGAGGAAGGTGCCTCATGTGCGGGATCAGTAGATCTTGCAGTTGGGGGTAGGGGACGGTAATTCCCAAGCCGCTTACCGAAGTTGGTTGTGCGCCCACACACAACAAGGTTAAGAGCAGAAGAGATATAGAAGAAGGTCCACTGCAGCCCTCCTGGGTAAGAGTAAAATCAAAACCGAATGACCAGGGAGTCAGGAGTTTGTCTGGCGCAGAGAGGAACCATCAGGCGGCCAAGTAAAATCAATGGATTTATTAGATGCATCTAATAAATCCATTGATCTTACTTGGCTGCCTGATGGTTCCTCTCTGCGCCAGACAAACTCCTGACTCCCTGGTCATTCGGTTTTTAAATAAATTATATATTGATTCACATATACAATATGTCTACTTTATGTTGGCATCATAAAGCTGACATGTTTTTACTTTTTTAAGACACAAGAGGGCTTCAAAATATAGCAGCAATTTTCCAATTTTTCAAAAAAATTTCAAAATTGGAATTTTTCAGGGACCACTTCAGTTTTGAAGTGTATTTCAAGGGCTTTCTTATTAAAAATACCCCATAAATGACCCCATTATAAAAACTGCACCCCACAAAGTATTCAAAATGTCATTCAGAATGTTTTTTTTAACCCTTTAGGTGTTTCACAGGAATAGCAGCAAAGTGAAGGAGAAAATTCAAAATCTTCATTTTTTACACTGACATGTTCTTGTAGACCCATTTTTTTTAATTTTTACAAGGGATAACAGATGAAAAATCCCCCCAAAATTTGTAACCCAATTTCTCTCGAGTAAGGAAATGCCTCATATGTGGATGTCAAGTGGATTTTGGAGAGTGAATTTTGCTGAAATGGTTTTTGGGGGGCATGTCACATTTAGGAAGCCCCTATGGTGCCAGAACAGCAGAAACCCCCCACATGGCATACCATTTTGGAAACTACACCCCTCAAGGCATGTAACAAGGGGTCCAGTGAGCCTTAACACCCCACAGGTGTTTGACGACTTTTCGTTAAAGTCGGATGTGTAAATGAAAAAAAAAAAAATTTCACTAAAATGCAGTTTTCCCCCCAAATTTATCATTTTTACAAAGGGTAATGGGAGGAAATGACCCGCAAAATTTGTAACCCCATCTCTTCTGAGTATATAAATACCACATGTTAGGACGTAAAATGCTCTGCGAGCGAACTACAATCCTCAGAAGAGAAGGAGTCACATTTAGCTTTTGAAAAGCAAATTTTGCTGAAATGGTGTTTGGGGGGCATGTCGCATTTAGGAAGCACCTAGGGTGCCAGAACAGCAAAAAAAAAAAAAAAAACACATGGCATGCCATTTTGGAAACTACACCCCTCAAGGAACGTAACAAGGGATACAGTGAGCCTTAACAGCTCACAGGTATTTCACGACTTTTTGTGAAAGTTGGATGTGTAAATGAAAAAATATAATTTTTTCACTAAAATGCTGTGTTTTCCCCAAATTTTTAATTTTTACATGGGGTAATAGGAGAAAATGGCCACCAAAATTTGTAACCCCATTTCTTCTGAGTATGGAAATACCCCATGTTTGGACGTCAAGTGCTCTGCTGGCGTACTACAATGCTCAGAAGAGAAGGAGCGCCATTGAGCTTTTTGAAAGAGAATTTGTTTGGAATGGAAGTCGGGGGGCATGTGCGTTTACAAAGCCCGTGGTGCCAGAACAGTCGACCCCCGCACATGTGACCCCATTTTGGAAACTACACCCCTTCATTTTCACGGATCACTGTTCCAAAAATCTGTCAGACACCTGTGGGGCGTAAATGCTCACTGTACCCCTTATTACATTACTTGAGGGATGTAGTTTCCAAAATGGGGTCACATGTGGGGGGGGGGGGGGTGTCCATTGTTCTGGCACTATGGGGGCTTTGTAAACACATGTGGCCTTCAATTCCGGACAAATTTTCTCTTCAAAATCCCAATGGCGCTCCCTCTCTTCTGAACATTGTAGTTCTCCCGTAGAGCACTTTACATGCACATATGGGGGTATGTTCTTACTCAGAAGAAATGGGGTTAAAAATTTTGGGGGGCTTTTTTCCTATTTTCCCTCGTGAAAATTAAAAATTTAGGTTAACACCAGCATTTTAGCGAAAATTTTTTTTTTCTCATTTTCCCATCCAACTATTTTGTCAAACACCTTTGGGGTGTTAAGGCGAACTATACCCCTTGTTACGTTCCGTGAGGGGTGTAGTTTCCAAAATGGGGTCACATCTGGGTATTTCTTTTTTTGTGTTTATGTCAGAACCGCTGTAAAATCAGCCACCCCTGTGCAAATCCCCAATTTAGGCCTCAAATGTACACAGTGCGCTTTCACTCCTGAGCCTTGTTGTGCGTCCGCAGAACATTTTACGCCCACATCTGGGGTATTTCCGTACTCAGGAGAAATTGCGTTACAAATTTTTTTATTTTTTTTTTTGCTTTTACCGCTTGTGAAAATAAAAAGTATGGGGTAACACCAGCATGTTAGTTTAAAAAATAAAAAAAATGTTACACTAACAGGCTTGTGTAGACCCCAACTTTTAGTTTTCATAAGGGGTAAAAGGAAAAAAAGCCCCCCATATTTGTAGTGCAATTTCTCCCGAGTACGGTGATACTCCATATGTGACTCTAAACTGTTTCCTTGAAATACTACAGGGCTCTGAAGTGAGAGAGCACCATGCGCATTTGAGGACTAAATTAGGGATTGCATAGGGGTGGACATAGGGGTATTCTACGCCAGTGATTCCGAAACAGGGTGCCTCCAGCTGTTGCTAAACTCCCAGCATGCCTGGACAGTCAGTGGCTGTCCGGAAATGCTGGGAGTTGGTGATTTGCAACAGCTGGAGGCTCCGTTTTGGAAACACTGCCGTACAACACGTTTTTCATTTTTTTGGGGGGGGACAGTGTAAGGGGGTGTATATGTAGTGTTTTACCCTTTATTATGTGTTAGTGTAGTGAAGTGTTTTTAGGGTACGTTCACACTGACGGAGGTTTACAGTGAGTTTACCGCTAGGAGTTTGTGCTGCGGCAAAAAATTTGCCGCAGCCCAAACTTGAAGCAGAAAACTAACTGTAAACCTGCCCGTGTGAATGTACCCTGTACATTCCCATGTGGGGACAAACCTCCAGCTGTTTCAAAACTACAACTCCCAGCATGTACTGACAGACCATGCATGCTGGGAGTTGTACTTTTGCAACAGCTGGAGGCACACTGGTTGGAAAACCTTCAGTTACCTAACTCAGTATTTTCCAACCAGTGTGCCTGCAGCTTTTGCAAAACTACAACTCCCAGCATGTACTGATCGCCGAAGGACATGCTGGGAGATGTAGTTATGCAAAAGATGTAGGTACACAACTACAACTCCCAGCATGCCCACATAGCAGTTTGATGTCTGAGCATGCTGGGATTTGCAGTTTTGCAACATCTGGAGAGCTATAGTTTAGAGACCACTGCACAGTGATCTCCAAACTGTGGACCTCCAGATGTTGCAAAACTACAAATTCCAGCATTCTCAGACAGCAAACTGCTATGTGGGCATGCTGGGAGTTGTAGTTTTGCAAGATCTGGAGAGCGACAGTATAGAGATCATTGTGCAGTGGTCTCAAACTGTAGCTCTCCAGCTGTTGCAAAACTACAAATCCCAGAATGCCTAAACAACTCTCTGGGCATGCTGGGAGTTGTAGTTTTTCAACATCTGGAGGGCTACAGTTTAGAGACCACTCTATAGTGGTCTCAGACTGCAGCCCTCCAGATGTTGTTAAGCAACTCACCGGCTTCCATAGGATCCACGGAGCTGCGTCGCCGTCCTCTTCTTCCGTCGATCGACGCCTGCTGCCGTCGTCGATCGTCGCCCACTGCCGTCGATCGAGTGGATCTTCGGCGCCGGTCCTGTGTCGTTTCCCCGTTCTGCCCCGCCTATTGTGGGTGGGCAGGACGGGAAAACCGAAAGTAAAGCCCCCCGCCCCCGATCTGCTATTGGTCATCGGGTCTTGGTGACCAATAGCAGGGATAGGAGGGGTGGCACCCCTGCCATCTCACTCCTATCACTTCGGTGGGATCGTGGGTGTCATGTACACCCGCGATCCCCCTTCTATTCCAGGTCATCGGGTCAACATAGACCCAAATCGGCGCAACTCGCAAGTGTGAATTCACTTGCGATGTGCATCGATCGCCGACATGGGAGGGTCTGATGACCCCCCTGGGCATTTGCGCTGGGTGCCTGCTGATCGATATCAACAGGCACCCCGGTCCGGTCCCTGCCCGGTGCGCGGTGGGGAAAGTAATTCCCACGGGCGTATGGATACGTCCTGGGTCCTTAAGTACCAGAAAGCCAGGGTGTATCCATAGGCCCTAGGTCCTTAAGGGGTTAATAGAATTTTTTTCTCCACTTCTTTCCCTCCCTCTTTTCTTGGAGCTCATATTGTAGGTGTCCTAAAGGAGTGTAAGGACCCGACTTTATGTTCTAGCTATCGCCCTATTTCGCTCATAAACACCGATGCCAAACTTTATGCTAAACTTCTGGCTCTCCGCCTATCCTCACACTTGGAATCCCTAATTCACCCGGACCAGGTGGGCTTTGTTCCACATAGAGAGGCGCGTGATAACACGCTTTGAGCGTTCTCTTCTATAGCGTTTGCACAACGCTCTCATCAAGGTTTAATGTTACTATCTTTAGATGCCGAAAAGGCCTTCGACCGGGTGAATTGGGGATTCCTAGAAACGAATCGCTTCATTAAACTCCATTTTACAGTGTTCCATGCTATTGGAGACCTAAGATGGCAGATCCACATGTGAGTACATGGGGCAGGGGATTATGGGAGGGCGGGAAACAGCAGCGGGTATGAAGGTAGGGGGGGATGACCCTGAATCACATGTGAGATGCAGCCTATCAGTGTTCACTGACCCCTGTGATGTCACAGCCCCTATATAATCGGCGGCCATCTTGCCTCTCTTCATTTCATCTATGCACTCAGATGGAGAGGACGGGACTGCGTGTGTGTGAATAGCTCATACCACAGCGTTACACTGCAACTGCTAGTCACATCAGCATTAGGGAAAGGCAGGAGTGCAGAGTGCTGTGCTGTTACTCTGAGAAGGATCATTGATAGCTAAAACTCCTATTCACGTTATTGAGCATTGCAGCAGATAGGGGCAGATAGCTGTCAGCTGCCTCATACAGATCTCCATGCTGCCTGAACTTTCTGAAGCATCTTATCTCCTCATTTTTCAGCCCAATTGAGTTTTTTTGCTCCACAAATCTTCTGCTGCTCAGAATTGTGTGACAGAGTGCAATTTAGGGTTTAATCCCTGGATTTTTTTTGTGGTGCGGCACTGTTGGGTCCTGCTGCTGTTCAGAAATACATGTAAAAAGACAAGAAGCGCTCCATAGTGCATTAAAAGGGTAATATAACTAAGCCGATATTATCGGATGCACTTACCCAATAGGTTGTGCAAAGTTAGGCACAACACTGTAAAAAGGTATTCCACAATGCAGCCAGTCCCACCACAGCAACGGTATAGCAAATGTAGCAAAAAACCTCCAGACTCCACAAGGACTTGAATCGGCGCAGAATGGATGAGGAACAAGAAGATCACTAGGCGATTTATTTGGAGCAACGCGTTTCGACGCCAGGACAGGCGTCTTTTTCAAGTTCACAACATCTAATGGTCACATAGACATATTTATACAAGCTTAAAACACAACTCAAGTAACTTACGGCGAGTGAATCCTCCAGACACGTCGGACCGGAAGTTGTCATCATAGTCATGGCGCGGCAGAGGAATCACAAGATCAGGGTCACGGCGTATCAGAGGAAACACAAGATGAAAGGACCGGAATGCATCAACACAGTAAGTATCAATATATACATTAAAAATCATAAATTTAGAGGTCTACAGTGCATAGAAAAACATAAAACAAGCAATAACATCAGGAAGGGATATCCACTGCATAGTGTATCCCGACATTTTGCATTGAAACACAATAATAATCCGGAACTTCTAAAACTTATCATTATTGATGAGATCCCTGAAGATCAGAGAGATCGCTTTCGCAAACTGATCAATAAAGAATCCTACTGGATATTTAAACTGGAAAGCCTTCATCCTGATGGTTTAAACGAGACAATCGAAAATGTAACATAATTGATACAATTAGGTTTTATTGCTTGTTTTATGTTTTTCTATGCACTGTAGACCTCTAAGTTTATGATTTTTAATGTATATATTGATATTTACTGTTTTGATGCATTCCGGTCCGGTCATCTTGTGTTTCCTCTGATACACCGTGACCCTGATCTTGTGTTTCCTCTGCCGCGCCATGACCATGATGACAACTTCCGGTCCGACGTGTCTGGAGGATTCACTCGCCGTAAGTTACTTGAGTTGTGTTTTAAGCTTGTATAAATACCGTATTTATCACGGTATACCACGCACCGGCCTATAACACGCACCCTCATTTTACCAAGGATATTTGGGTAAAAAAAGTTTTTTACCCAAATATCCATGGTAAAATGAGGGTGCGTGTGTGCGCGTGTCTACCCCGATACACCCCCAGGAAAGGCAGGGGGAGAGAGGCCGTTGCTGCCCGCTTCTCTCCCCCTGCCTTTCCTGGGGTCTGGAGCCCTGCTGCCGGCCCTTCTCTCCCCCTGGCTATCGGCGCCGCTGCCCGTTCTGTCCCCCAGACTATCGGTGCCGGCGCCCCATTGCTGGCCCCGATAGCCAGGGGGAGAGAAGCGGCGCCGACAGCCAGGGGGAGAGAAGGGGCAGCGGCACCCATTGCCGGCGCCGTTGCCCCCCCCCATCCCCGGTGGCATAATTACCTGTTGCCGGGGTTTGGTCCGTGCTGCTGCAGGCCTCCGGCGTGCGTCCCCTGCGTCGTTGCTATGCGCTGCGCCGTGCATAGCAACGACGCAGGGGACGCACGCCGGAGGCCTGCAGCAGCGCAGACCCAACCCAGGTAATTATGCCACCGGGGATGGGGGGAGGCAACGGGGCAGCGGCCCCGGCAATGGGTGCCGCTGCCCCTTCTCTCCCCCTGGCTGTCGGCGCCGCTTCTCTCCCCCTGGCTATCGGCGCCGACATCGACAGTCAGGGGGACAGAACGGGCAGCGGCGCCAATAGCCAGGGGGAGAGAAGGGCCGGCAGCAGGGCTCTAGACCCCAGGAAAGGCAGGGGGAGAGAAACGGGCAGCGACGGCCTCTCTCCCCCTGCCTTTCCTGGGGCTGTATCGGCGTATAACACGCACATAGACTTTAGGCTAAAAATTTTTGCCTAAAAAGTGCGTGTTATACACCGATAAATACGGTATGTCTATGTGACCATTAGATGTTGTGAACTTGAAAAAGATGCCTGTCCTGGCGTCGAAACGCATTGTTACAAATAAATCGCCTACTGATCTTCTTGTTCCTCATCCATTCTGCACCGATTCAAGTCAAAACAACAGTATTCACCGGCTGTTTGAAAAAAAAAAATAGAGTTTTTTTCTGCGTATAGTTACGCATATTACTGAACTCATCAGTGCATACCGCATACGTACATCCAAGTATTGTACAATTTAGTACCTGATAAGCTGTCAAGGTCCTCCATACCGTCAAAGTCCAAACAATAGCATTCACCGGCTGGTGTTTTACAAAAATACAGAGTTTTTTCTGCGTATCGTTACGCATATTACTGCCCTCATCAGTGCATACTGCATAGGTAAATAGGCATGTATTGTACCATTTAGTACCTGTTAAGCTGTCAAGGGCCTACATACTGTGAAAGGACAGCCGTAAATAATCACCTGCTGCTGTTCTAGACAAATACTATTTAAAAAGTAGTGTAGCGTATAGTGTAGCGTATTGTAATACCCTCATAAACGCACTAAGTATGTCAGGCAGGACGTGCACCGAGGAATGGCAGCGGCCTAAATACTTGAGGCAGAGTTGGCAGCAGACTTGGGGCGAGTTGCAGCAGGAGTCGCAGCGAGAGGCCTGAGCTCCCGTTATCAGCCTGCGGTCGTGTCTCCACCAGCAACCCATCTGCCGTCGTCGATTGGTTAACACGCTCATCCACATCATCACAAGTGACATCTGACACCCCCAGTCAACAGTCGGTGGGTTCCTCAGACACAACCCTCAGTTGGCATGGCCCGGGAGCAGTCCCTGTCCTCCCATTGCCTTTGTCCTTTGCTGTTCCCTCTCCTAAAGAAGTATCTTATGCTGTTCAGCTCCACTATTTACTGAGGACGATCTAATAGAGGACAGTCAGCAGCTACTGGACAGCCAAGAAGGGGAGGAGACATGCGCCGCTTGCTCCGCTAAGTGGCCAAGTAGTGATGTGGAGAGTGACGTGGGAGGCGGTGTTGCAAGTGTTCAGGGTCCTGAAGCAGACACTGTTGGGGAACCTGAGGAGGACATCAGTGACGTGCACACACCTGTTGATGATGATGAAGCCGATCGCAATTGGGAGCCGGGTGCAGAAGGGGCTTCATCATCATCAGGAGAAGAGAGTTGCAGGTTGCCCTTGAGGAAGCAAGGTGGTAGCACGGTTGGCAGTCAGCGTGGTGGCAGTAGTGAAAATTCAGGAGCCAAACATGCCCGGGGGAGACCACCTGCTTCGTGGCAGCCTACCTTTCCGGGAGG
Source organism: Hyla sarda (assembly GCF_029499605.1). Lineage (NCBI taxonomy): Eukaryota > Metazoa > Chordata > Amphibia > Anura > Hylidae > Hyla > Hyla sarda. The sequence continues at coordinate 67,700,312 of NC_079197.1, read as the reverse complement.
TAGTGGAAAAGGGGTTCCTGGAGACGGTGCCAGTAGCAGACAATTAGTGCGGACTGCAGGTCTTATAAGGCATCCGGAGGAGGTTCACGTAGCCACATGCAAGATCTGTCGGCAGAAGGAGAAGCGTGGCCAGGGTCCCAATGTCGGCACCACGGCCCTGCGTCAACACATGCTTCGCTACGATAAAGCAGCCTGGGAGAACCGTGGCTTCGATGTAGTGGTCCAGCCTGCTGTATCACTCAGTGGCCATCCGCTCCCTCCTTCATCCAGCCAAGGCTCCAGCACCTCAGCCGAAGGGAGCTGTGGGTCAAACCCTCCTTCTGTCACTCCTGCTTCTCCCGCTTTTAGTCAGCCATTCCGCCAACAATCCATCGGCAAAGCCATATCCAAGAGACAACAGTATGCGCCCACTCATCCAACGGCGCAGAAGTTGAATGTGCTCCTGTCCAAGTTGCTGGTGTTGCAGTCCCTCCCTTTTCAAGTGGTGGACTCTGCACCTTTCAGAGAATTGATGGCTTGTGCCGAGCCGAGGTGGAGAGTCCCAAGCTGTCATTTCTTTGCGAAGAAGGCAGTACCAACCCTGCATGTCTGTACAAGAGAAGGTGAGCCAGTTCTTGAGCCTGTCGGTGTGTTCAAAAGTGCATGGCAGCGCCGACGTGTGGAGCTGTAACTACGGGCAGGGACAATACTGGTCTTTTATGGCCCACTGGATAAATGTGGTTCCTGCACAGCCACAACAGCAACTTGGACAGGTCACACCGCTTCCTCCTCCACGCTCTCGCTCCCAGGCAGTTGGTCCTGTTACAGTGTGCGACGCCGCCTCCTCATCCTCCAACGTGTCCTCGGCCTCCACTGCACGTCCAAATCTCGGTGGCCCTTCATCGTACCATGTTGTTCTTCACATGGTTTGCCTTGACGAACGGAGTCACACAGGAGAGGAACTGCTAACGTTCATTCGCAAAGAAATATGGCTTATGGCTTATTCCACGAAATCTGGAAATGGGAACCATGGTTACCTACAACGGGAAGAACATAGTGAACGCGCTGCGACAAGGAAGTGTGAAACATGCCCCCTGCATGGCACACGTGTTGAATCTGGTTGTCAAGCACTTCCTCAAGTCTTCACCCCATTTGCAAAACATCCTGAAAATGGCAAGGAAACTGTGCATGCACTTCAGCCACTCGTACACCGCCAAGCACACCTTCCTTGAGCTGCAGCGTCATAACGGTATTTCACAACATAGTCTTATTTGTGACATTGCCACACGTTGGAATTCCACCCTCCACATGTTGGACAGACTATACGAACAAAGCAAAGCCATCACCGATTTCTTGATGATCCAAGCAGATAGGAGTACTCCCCTGTGTAACTTCAATGTGAACCAGTGGCAGCTCATACGTGACACCTGCCGTTTGCTGAGGCCCTTTGAGGAAGCCACATTATTTGTGAGTCGCCTGGATTACGCCATGAACGACGTAATTCTTCTCCTACATTTGCTACAACAAATGATTGAAACCATGGTTGGTCACGGCAATGGGGACGTTGCGTCTACATCTCAAGGCTACATGAGCCCTGTGGGGGCTGAACTGGAGGAGGAGGAGGAGGATGATGATGATGATGATGATGATGATGAGGGGCAGAGCGGAGCACAGTTTGGGTTGGATGAGATGGACAGTGTTTCTAGTCATCGGACAGGAGAGGAGGAGCAGGAGCAGCCAGAGGAGCTGGAGGGTTATGAGGAAGTTGAGACAGAGGACCCAGACACACTGTGGCAGTATGCAGTGGAGATGGAGGCAGGTAGTCCCTCTGAGTCACTGGCGCAAATGGCACGATGCATGCTCAGTTGCTTGCGTAGTGACCCCCGAATTGTCAAAATTTGTCAGCGGGATGACTTCTGGATCTCCACCTTATTAGACCCTCGCTACCATCCCAAAATGGGGGCCTTTTTTACACCCACTGAGAGGGAGGACAAACTGACCTACTACAGAGAGATTCTACGTAGTCAGTTGGCTGATGCCTTTCGGCCACATGGTCCATCCACTCGCAGGTCCGACTTGGGGGGCCCTCTGCGCTCACCTTCCACTGCCATGGCTGCTGGGGAGGGGAGGGGTGGATGGAGCAGCTCAATCAGCAGCAGCCTGAGTCTACAGTTGCTGATGAGTAGCTTTCTTCACCCGCATAGTGAAGCAACTCATCAGCAGCAGGTAGACATGGAGCAGTACCTGAACCAGCAGGTAGTGGCATACCTTGACATGGCCATGCCAACAAGATCCGCTGGACTTCTGGGCAGCCAAACTCGATTTATGGCCACAACTAGTGGAGTTAGCCCTGGAAAAGCTGTCCTGCCCGGCCAGTAGTGTGCCATCAGAGCGGGTGGTTAGTGCGGCCGGGGCCATAGTCACCCCAAGGCGAACTCGTCTGTCCACTAAAAATGTGGAGAGACTGACGTTTGTGAAAAGGAATCAGGGATGGATCAGCCAGGATTTCTAGCCACCAATGCCAGATGCCTCAGAATAGATTGACCATGCTGCTACACCCACATTTCCCAATTATGGTTGGTTATGAAACCATCTTGGGTTATCAATTAGGGTTATGAAACCCTCTTGGGTACTGCGAATGCCTGCTCCTGACTCATCCTGTGTCTTTCAGGAACTACTTGCTTCCCTGATGCCTCAGGCCTTGGGCCTTCAATTTTTGGATGTTTAGCAGTAGCTAAATACATGCTTAATGCAAATTTCAACATTGATCTTTAAATATAAGGGGTTATGAAACCCTCTTGGGTACTGCGAATGACTGTTCCTGACTCATTCTGTGTCTTTCAGGAAATAATTGCCTCCCTGATGCCTCACGCCTAGGGCCTTCAATTTTTGGATTTTTAGCAGTAGCTAAATACATGCTTAATGCAAATTTCAACATTGATCTTTAAATGTAAGGGGTTGGTTATGAAACCCTCTTGGGTACTGCGAATTACTTCTCCTGACTCATTCTGTGTCTTTCAGGAACTACTTGCCTCCCTGATGCTTCTGGCCTTGGGCCTTTAATTTTTGGATGTTTAGCAGTAGCTAAATATATGCTTAATGCAAATGTCAACATTGATCTTTAAATGTAAGGGGTTATGAAACCCTCTTGGGTACTGCGAATGACTGCTCCTGACTCATTCTGTGTCTTTCAGGAAATAATTGCCTCGCTGATGCCTCAGGCCTTGGGCCTTCAATTTTTGGAAGTTTAGCAGTAGCTAATACATGCTTAATGCAAATTTCAACAATGATCTTTAAATTCTCGGCGCTCTGCCAGGGCCTTCTCCTACCCCGCCGGGGGCGATCCAAGGACCTCACTAAACCATCCAATCGGTAGTAGAGACATGCGGTGTGTACAAAGGGCAGGGACTTAATGAACCGAGCTTATGACCCGCGCTTATTTGTGATTCTTCTTTCCTGGCAAATAATTGCAATCCCTGATCCCTATCGTGAACGGGTTTCAACGGGTTACCCGCACCTGTCGGTGAAAGATAGACACACGCTAGTCCGTTCAGTGTAGCGCGCGTGCAGCCCCGGACATATGACGGCATAACACACCTGTTATTGCTCGATCTCGCGAGTGATCGTGCAATGTAAGGGGTTATTAAAGCTTCTTTATTTCATAAAAGAAATATTTTATAGAAGAATGTCTTTTGGTGGTCCACCGTCCTGCATTATAAAGTCTTCTGGACTCTTGGATATGCGCTTGTTCTTAAACAAAGGTACAAAAACCAAAAATGGCCGGTCAGGGCAATGGAGACTTTGCGCCTAAATCTCACGGCCACATGAGCCCTGTGTGGGCTTGTTGGATTTGGTCCTTCGTACCCACACGCTGGGGTCTGGGACACGCAAAGGTTGTTTTAAATTTCAAATCAAAAAATGATGGCGCTGCTGGGCCTGGGTCTGGGAATTTCAAATTTTCTCATAGCTAGCATCCGCTATCCAAAATCTTCGGTTAAAATTTCTTAATTCATCTTTTAATCTTAGGGATTGTGAAGGCCTAGTGTCTACTCATGCTGCTGGCAACTCCGGGCTGTGCCATTCACCACTATGTGGTCTCCTCATGCTGCCAACACCTCCATGCTGTGTCATTCAGCCACTATATAGTTAGTTACATAGTTACATAGTTACATAGTTAGTACGGTCGAAAAAAGACATATGTCCATCAAGTTCAACCAGGGAATTAAGGGGTAGGGGTGTGGCGCGATATTGGGGAAGGGATGAGATTTTATATTTCTTCATAAGCATTAATCTTATTTTGTTCCAGGAATGTATCTAATCCTGTTTTAAAGCTGTTAATTGTTCCTGCTGTGTATATGGTCTCCTCATGCTGACAACATGTCCATGCTGTGTCATTCAGCCACTATATGGTGTCCTCATGCTGCCAACACCTCCACACTGTGCCATTCAGCCACTAAATGGTCTCCTCATGCTGCCAACACCTCCACGCTATGTCGTTCAGTCACTATATGGTCTCCTGACACTGATGCCACCACCAGGCTCTGTCATTGTGCTGCTGTGCGGCAGTGATTCTAAAAGCGATGCCGGTAATCTGCATGTTATTCTGAATAACAGTATTCTTTCACTAACCCAGCACACTCCATATGCATTTTAGAACACAGCAAAGTGTTCTATACCCCTATAGAGGCTGTATGTAGGCTAGAAATAGCCTTTTTTTAATATAGATTCACCGTGAAAAAAATTCGGATCAGAACAAACTTTTTCGGAAAATTTGGCGAATCGACTGAATCGAATTTTTGAAAAGTTTGCTCATTTCTAATTAGGACACTATCACCTATCTCTCAGACTTTTAGATAGTTCTGCAAAACGTACTTAATCAAATTTTCTCTTTTCATGAAAGATGGCCCATTAACATCTATATTTGGCAATCTTAATTTCGCACCCGGCCTCCGAGCTTCAAGATTCTCTGTCACATCTGACTTATGTCCAGAGAGACATACGGGGAGACTGTCAATGGAATATGTACAACTACGACACTTCCTTAGTTCCCAGAAATTAAATCTCTCATTATTCAGAGACATGACTCCATATGAACGACTCTGCACCGCCTCTTCACAAGTGGAGAAGGCTATTTCCATGATATATAACTTACTCCTTAATAGGGAACAATCTTGTACGCCTACCTATGTGATAGGCTGGGAGAAAGAACTTAATAGAAAGTTCTCGGAAAGTGAATGGAACTCTGCCTATTTCTACTGCTATAAACTGTCCAGGTCCTGTAGTATACAAGAAACAAATTATAAATTCTTATCTAGATGATATAGGGTTCCTTCTCTCTTACATAAGATTTACCCCTCTTTATCTTCTTTATGCTGGAGATGCAACCAAGGAACCGGCACTATGTCCCATGTCTGGTGGATGTGCCCCCTAATTGCTCCTTTTTGGAAGAATGTACTCGAGATTACCCATAAAATTATGTGTGTTCTCCAAATTAACGATCCCGCTTTTCTTCTATTGTCTATGTTTCCTGGCAGTATTTCACATACAACCCGCTCTCTTTATAGATTCTTAATTTTATCAGCCAGATCTGTCATTCCGAGACTTTGGAAATCTCCTCGCCCTCCATCGATAACTGAATGGCTTGCAGAAGTAAATAGGATACATAGAATGGAGGACCTCTTATACGCTAATACCACTAAAGCTGAAGAGAACTCTAGAATATGGCTCCTCTGGGTAACGTTTACATACTTATCAGATTATCTCCATTTACACACCTCTGGGAATGTACAGGCCACTGTTACATCCGAGCCCCTGTCTTAGATGGGTCCCCCTTCTCTCTTTTCACTTTTTATTCCTCATCTATGACTTCTCGCCTGCCTCTTCTCTACACTGTCACATATTACCATATCAAAGGGAAGAGAGTATATCTATCTCATATGCCGAGGTCTTTCACTTATCTAGATTAATGAGTCTAAACAAAGCTAGTATTAATAAGTTCTCTACACACACTACTGAGCACTTTTATATGCCCTCCAGATCCCTGCCATTATTACATATATTTGTACATTTCTATTGATTATATTTTTTTGTCTCTACACTCATGTTATCTTATGGAAAGTGTACCTTGTTTCTGTTCCTTTTATTCGATTTTATTTCCCCTCCCCCTTTATTTTTCCTTTCCTGTACCCCCATATTATTTTTATTAAAAAAATAAAAATTTTGAATGAGAAAAAAAGAATTGACAAGACTATGATGGACTAGACTGTTCCCCTTTGTATTGCAGCTTACCAGATTTTGACATTCACCTGGAGGTGTGACTGGAACTTGTAGTTGATGTGTGGCTAGGCCTAGGCCTCCTACAGGGAAACAAGGCAAAACCCAGGTCTTATATAAATGTGGGAGCTCTACGTAAAATACAAGAAACCTAAACCGAGGATACTGCGTTGCACATACCCATGTGCCAAATAGATACTGATTCAAGAAAAGGGGAAAATAGCAGTCCTACTAGGCTAGGAAGAAGATTTAGAATAAGGCAGAATAAATAGGAATAAAAGACTGTGTCTTTGCATATCCACCATTGAAAAAGGGGACGTGGCTCCCCGAAACGCGTCTGTCCCAAGACTGCCTTTGCACAAGTAGTCGGGACTATCTGGATTATTGTACTCACCTATTCCCGCCGCTCCGGGCTCGTCTTCGCTGCCCTGGTCCACCGCTGGTCACCGCTGCCACTGGTCCATCGCTGTAGCTGCGTCCCCGCCGCTCTGGAACGTCTCTGCTGCCCGGGTACGTCGCTCTCAAAACGTCATCACGTCACTACGCACGCCGCTCCAATTGGATGATGGGGCGGCGTGCGCGGCAATGTGATGACGACGATGGAGAGCGCCAGCGATGGACGGAATCCCGAAGAGGACGCTCCAGAGCCTTGAGGACAGGTAGGAGACCATTACCGCAGCACATGGGGCACTGTAAACGGCTATCCGGCAGCAGCTGTAGCAGTCAGCGCTGCCGGATAGCTGTTTATGCGATGGCTCCGACATACAAAAGCATTGTATGTTGATGCTGCCTTCAACATGCGATGGCCTCTAAGAGGCCATCGCATGTTGAAATTATCGTATGTCGGGGCCATCGTAGGTCGGGGGGGGGGGGGGGGTCACTGTACTATTGTTTGGACCTTCACAGTATGTAGGCCCTTGACAGATTAACAGGTACAAAATGGTAAACTACTTGGATGTACGTATGCCGTATGCACTGATGAGGGCAGAAAAATGCGCAACAATATGCAGAATTTATTTTTTATTTTTGTAAAACACCAGCCGGTGAGTACTATTGTTTGGACTTTCACAGTATGTAGGCCCTTGACAGATTAACAGGTACAAAATGGTACACTACTTGGATATATGTATGCGGTATGCACTATGTAACTATGTAACTATGATGAGGGCAGAAAAATGCGCAACAATACGCAGAAAAAATCTGTATTTTTGTAAAACACCAGCAGGTGATTACTTTTGCCAGGACTTTTCCTTAATCTAGACTTGTTACAGATACAAAATAGTAGACTGCTTTGATGTAGGCATGTGGTATGCACGTATGAGGGCAGACAAATGCACTGCAGTCCGCTGAAAAAACGTATTTGTGAACAGCAGCAGGACACAACAGTGATTAAACCCTAAATTGCACTCTGTCACAGAGTGTTAAGAATGGTGTGCACTGGTTTTTATACAGTTTCCACAGAATTCTAAGCAGCATATGATTTGTGGAGCAAGAAAAGCAAAGAATTGCACTGAAAAATAAGGTGATAAGAGGGTTCGTAAAGTTCAGGCAGCTTGTTGATATGTATGAGGCAGCAAAAAGCTATCTGCCCCTCTCTGATGAAATGCTCAATAATGTGAATAGGAGGTTTATATATCGAAAGATCTTTCTCAGTGAGAACACCAAAGCACTGCACTCCTGTCTGTCCGCAATGCTGTTGTGACTAGCAGTTGCCAGTGGTACGCTGTGGTATAAGCAATTCACACCCGCAGTCCGTCCTCTGCATGGATGAAATGAGCAGCATCAAGATGGCTGCCGATTATATAGGGCTGTGACATAACAGCGGTCAATGAATGCTGATAGGCTGCATCTCGCATGTGATTCAGGGTAATCCCGCCTACCTCCCTTCCCTCCGTACTTTCCCGCCCTCCCATAATCCCCTGCCCCATGTACTCACATGTGGATCCGCCATTTTAGGTCTGCTTTAGCCAGGAATGCCGTAAAACGGAATTTAATGAAGCAATTTGCGCGATAGAATCGCGGCGATATTCATTCATGCATTCATTGCGAATCGAATATTTCATGAAATTCGTAACAAATTCGGGTTCATCAGCTTCCATTAGCTCATCTCTAATTACTACAGAACCATTCGATATAATATTGCATCTTTGAACTTTCATGGCGCTACCAATGTATCATCTCTATTAATCAACTTTGAATAATTTCAATTTAACATTATGCTACCAACGTACTTTTTATATTAATGAACTCCAGCTGTTACCACAATACTTGCGAGTGATCTATATCTTTAATCCAACACCATATATAGTTGGCACAAACATTTGTTTATTCTATATAATTCATCTATAAGCTCCTTCGAACGATGCAAGGGCCCTTCTAGGACGTTAGGAGACTTATATTAATCTATTATTTTATCAAGTTTTTTATGTAAATAAACTGCTTATGTTTTATTGTAACTGAATACACTCTAATTCTATCGTATATACACCTTTGAGGACTGATACTATATTATTTTTTTATTTTAAAGTAATTATATCTCCAATTTCCTAATATGTTGGTCTTTCTGGGTGAAGACAACACCAGTTACCTTGGGTGTACATATCTTTTTTCTATCCAAGTGAGCTGCACACCTATTCTATACACTTTTCATAGATAGTCTAGGTGATATCATGATGGCAACTGAATAATATTTTTTGATAGTAAAGTAGTTATTCTTCCTTTTACTATATTAAATAATATTTCACATGTTGTTCTTTGATTACCGCTGTGATTTTTTTTACTATAAATCGCTACTTTCGGGGGCATTTTCTGTAGAAATGATGCTTGATGTTAAACTATCACTGGACCTGAAGAAGAGCAGGTCCCACCCCTTGAAACGCTTAGTCTATTAGCGCTTGTATTACTGCATTAAACCAGTTTATTATTTTCTATTTGTCCGACTCCATCTGTTTAAAAGTCTTCTTCACAGGGGTGAGAACCTGATCCGATCGTTTGTTCCTACACTGGTAGGATTTTCTGAAGTTACATTAAAAAAATTGCCTTCAAATTATCATTTAGGTGGGAGAAAGAGTCCCGGAAAAATATAAGGGTGCACAATGACATCAGAAAAGAAAGTATTATATTTAAAATCATTATTTATTTTTCACATTAAAAACGGCTGGCCGACGGCAGGGAAGGACGATAAAAAATGCATATATTTGTATATTTTTTATGCAACTGGAATGAATATGTGTTTTACATACAAGCTACATACAATATATGTTTTACATAAAGCTGGTAAATGTTCATGTTTGCATGGAATCCATTCAAGATATTGCAATGAGGATCAGTCTTTCCTAGTAAAACCCCTGTGTTGTGGAGTTCTATCAGAGGCATATGATGGAAGCTCACAAAGAAAAATGGAGAACAATGGATGCATCCAAAGAAGATGTTCACACAATGTAATTTCTGTGCCCAATTCCACATTGTAATTCCACACAGGGATTCAGCAGCAGCAGATTCCCATTGATTTCAAGAGGATTCTGCTGCACTGTTCACAGAATTTTCACATCGGAAACATCTGGTTTAATTATTCAAATTTTAATAAAGTACAAATAAAAAAAAAGAAAGAAAAGAGATAATTATGTTTACGTTACATTATAAAATGATTGTCAGAAACTTACCTGCTTACTTCCCATAAAGGCTCTGGTTTCAGTGTACAACGCCTTGAGACTAATAGCCACATCAACTGCTGTGTTCCTGCTCAGCAACTGCAAAAGAAAAATGAGAATGTTATTAAAAACTCTATGTTAGTGTTAAAACAATCAAATATGAGTGACTGCCGCTGTCCAATTTTTATGCTGAGTGTTGACGTAAGAAAAGAATAGCAGACAAGAGAGTTTGGTACAATCTCCTTTCTCAGCCAAAGCAGAAGAAAAAGAAGTCTCTTTATTAAGGAAGTACATCTCAAGTGTCATCCCAGAGAGCTGGTTCAATTCTTGGTTACAAGCAAATAGCTAAGCTGATATATCTGATAAGAAAAATAATGTTTTTCTGAAGCATTTGATTAGCATTAATATATATATATTTTTTGATATATTGATCCGCAATCAGAATCATTATAGTCATCTCCAACACTCCTAACTTGTTTTAAGAGTTATCCAGGCTTTTAAATGAGTGTCATACTAACTCAGCTTGTAAGGCTGAAAAAGCATATGTCCAACCAATTCAGCATATGACCCTGCAGTATTGATTGAGAGAGAGGCAAGAAACCCATGAGGTAGTAGGTCATTATCCACATTTTAGGGAGTCCAAATCTGGCAATCAGAATAAATCCCTGGATCAACAACCCTTTTCCAGGCTAGTATTTATAACAAGTAATAATTTTACACTCCAGAAATGTATTTAGACCTCTTTTGAACTCTTATTTTTCAATAGTCTTGCTGCTCTTACAGTAAAGAATCTACTTCTGTGTTGGTGTAAAAATGTTGTTACATCTAGAATGCCCCCTTCTTATTGTTACAGTCTTGAATATAAACAGATAATTGAAGAGATCTCTGCATTGCCACTTCATATATTTACACGCATTTCCAGACTCCTGGCGTACATGTACATCATGAGGCGGGGGAGGGAGTATGGCGGGGGCACGAGAGTCAGGTCCACGCCATAACTGGCAGATGCCTGCAATCTGCAGCCACCATCTGCCAGTCATGACAGGCATAGGCGATCATGGCAATGTCAGTCATGTAACTGTTTAGATTCTGCCATCAATATTGCCATTCTGGTGTTTAAACAGTAAATCCGGCTCATCTCTGGTGTCTAGTGGCACTATAATCAAGGGGGGGGGGGGGGTGGGCAAAGGGCTGGTAGGGCAACCCGAAGCCTTACCTTAGCCTGGGCATCTCCCGTGGCTCAGCAGTTGTTAAAGCCTGCCTATGGAAGGCTTTAGCAATAGAACACCTATCCCATAGATCAGGCATAGGCAACCTTCGGCACCCATGATGCTCTTACAACCAAAATACTACCAAAGCATCATGGGAGATGTAATCCAAAACATCTGCAGTGCCGAAGGTTGCCTATGCCTGCCATAGATCTATGTAATACAATAGCATTACATTGATCTATATAAGCATTCGACTAATTGCACATAATAGGCTCCTATGGGTGCCAACAAAGTGTAAAAAAAAGTAAAAATGTTTTTGAAAATATATAAAAATCCCCTCTAATAAGAATTTAAATCACGCATTTCCCATTTAAAAAACAAACAAACAAACATATATGCTACAGCGTGCGGAATTGTCCAAAGTATTAATCTCTTCGGGACGCAGGGCGTATCCATACGCCCTGCATCCCGAGTCTTTAAGGACGCAGGGCGTATGGATACGCTCGTGGGAATTCCGGTCCCCGCCGCTAGCCGGTTGGGGACCGGATCGGGATGCCTGCTGAAGTCATTCAGCAGGCACATCGCCCAGCGGGGTCCTGAGACCCCCCCCCATGTCGGCGATCGGAGAAAATCGCATGTCAGTTCAGACATGCAATTTTCTCCAATTCTCTGGCACCCGATTACCTTGAAAATAGGGCTGATCGGAGTTGTCAGCGACAGCCCCGATCAGCCTAAGGGATAGGAGTGAGGTCGCAGAGCTGCGATCTCCTTCTATCCCCTGCCATTAGTCAGAACGGACTTCTGACCAACGGCAGCGCAGGACAGCGGGTTGCCATGGAAACCCCTGTTCTGCCCGCCCCTGGATGTCGAGGGGAACGTGGGAAGAAGATGGAGGCCGTACCTGCAGGAGAAGATGCCTGGGGACCCGGGATCTTCGCTGGAGACTGCTGGATACTGCTGGATACTGGATCAGGTAGGGAATCGACGGTGGGGGGGAATTGAAAGTGAAAGTAAAACGATCTTTACTGTGGCAACCACTAGGAAGGCCAAACTGCAACTCCCAGCATGCCCAGACAGCCAAAGGCTGTCTGGGCATGCTGGGAGTTGTAGATTTGCAACATCTGGAGGGTCACAGTTTGGAGACCACTGTTACAGTGGTGCCCAAACGGTAGCTCTCCAGATGTTGCCAAACTACAACTCTCAGCATGCCTTGACTGCCCAGGCATGCTGGGAGTTGTAGTTCTGTAACATCTGTCCCTTCAGATTTAGCAATTTTCATGAATTTTTTAGAAAATTCCTGCTCTACTTTGAAGCCCTCTAATTTCTTCAAAAAGCAAAAATATGTCCATTTTATGATGCCAACATAAAGTGGACATATTGTATTTGTGAATAAAAATAAAATGTATTGTGAATATCCATTTTCCTTACAAGTAGAGAGCTTCAAAGTTAGAAAAATGCTAAATTTTCAAAATTTTCATGAAATTTTGGTATTTTTCACAAAAAAAGGACGCCGAAAATTTACCACCAAAATAAAGTAGCATATGTCACGAAAAAACAATCTCAGAATCTGAATATTCGGTAAAAGCTTTTTCGCGTTAATTCGTAAAGTGACGGTGGTCAGAATTGCGAAAAAGGGCTCAGTCCTTAAGGTGAAAAAGGGCTGCGTCCTTAAGGGGTTACATTTCTGATCCTGGACGTTTACAAATTCCAAAAGCCAAAATTGCTTTTGGTTACAGCAAAAATCAGAACTACACAAAAGTGGTTCCATTAAAAACTACAGCTCATGGCACAAAAATTTGCCATCACATAGTTCCTTATGCGGCAATGAACAGATTTTTTTCTTTTTGGCAATTATTTTTAAAATCATAAAGCAAAACAAAAACTATCCAAGTTTAGTATCGTAGAAATCATTCTGACCAGGGCCTCTGTCAGGTGGGGGGTGCAGCCGAAGGACAGAAGCATTTCACCACTGTTTAAACAGCAGTCTCCTGCTTCTGTACGTACAGTAGGCAAATAGCATATGTAACATAGCAAGCAGTCTTCTGGTCCTGTACGTACAATATACAAATAGTCTACGTTATATACATAAGGGGGGAGATTTATCAAAACCTGTGCAGAGGAAGAGTGGTGCAGTTGCCCATAGCAACCAATCAGATTGCTTCTTTCATTTTGAAATGAAAGAAGCAATCTGATTGGTTGCTATGGGCAACTGCACCACTCTTCCTCTGCACAGGTTTTGATAAATCTCCCCCAAGGAGTGTATTGATGATATCAAACACTTGGCCTTCCAGAGAAGTCCCGTGCAGCTCTGGAGGATCCTATGAGCCTAGCCTCAGCACAGGATTGGCGGAAAAGTCAGTGGGTTTCTTGTTTTATTTACTTATTTATTTAAGAACCTATATGACATTACCTAGTAGGGGCAATACTTAATAAGGGCACTACCTACATGGCACTGGGTGCACTATCTACAAGGGACACTACCTGCTGGGGGCATGACCTACCTGGGAGCACTAGCTACTGGGTTCATTACCTACATAGGGCACTAATTACTGAAGAAACTACCTACTGAGGGCAGTACCTACTACCTACGGAGTTCATTACCTTCCTATGCACTACCTACTGGGGTAATTACTTACTACCTATCTACTGGGGGAACTACCTACTACCTACCTTGTGGGAACACTACATAATGGAAGCAATATCAAATGGGGTCATTACCTACTACCTACCTACTGAGGGCATTACCTATGACCAACCTGAGGGCATAACCTACTACCTACTGGGGGCTTCACCTACTTCCTTACCTATACACGGCATTACCTAATAGGGCAGGGGAAATTGCCAACCCACAACCACCCAATCCCCCTACCCTTTTCCCCTAACACACTTATCTACTGCCTTATACTATGCAGAGCACCAAGTGAGGCATTATTTGGGGCACTGAGGGTGGGTAACAGGTGGGGAATGTTCTGAAAAGGTGTGGAGCATAATATGTTTGTTTTCTGGCAGATTTTGTGGTGAGTCATGGTTACATAGTTACATAGTTACATAGTTAGTACGGTCGAAAAAAGACATATGTCCATCAAGTTCAACCAGGGAATTAAGGGGTAGGGGTGTGGCGCGATATTGGGGAAGGGATGAGATTTTATATTTCTTCATAAGCATTAATCTTATTTTGTTCCAGGAATGTATCTAATCCTGTTTTAAAGCTGTTAATTGTTCCTGCTGTGACCAGTTCCTGAGGTAGACCGTTCCATAAATTCACAGTCCTCACGGTAAAGAAGGCGTGTCGCCCCTTGAGACTAAACTTTTTTTTCTCCAGACGGAGGGAGTGCCCCCTCGTCCTTTGGGGGGGTTTAACCTGGAACAGTTTTTCTCCATATTTTTTGTATGGGCCATTAATATACTTATATACGTTTATCATATCCCCCCTTAAACGTCTCTTCTCAAGACTAAACAATTGTAACTCCTTTAATCGCTCCTCATAGCTAAGATGTTCCATGCCCCATATTAGTTTAGTCGCGCGTCTCTGCACCCTTTCCAACTCCGCAGTGTCCCTTTTATGGACAGGTGACCAAAACTGAACAGCATATTCCAGGTGAGGCCGTACCAATGCTTTATAAAGGGGGAGTATTATGTCCCTGTCCCTTGAGTCCATGCCTCTTTTGATACATGACAATATCCTGCCGGCTTTGGAAGCAGCAGCCTGACATTGCATGCTATTCTGTAGTCTGTGATCTACAAGTACACCCAGATCCTTCTCTACCAGTGACTCTGCCAGTTTAATCCCCCCTAAGACATACGATGCATGCAGGTTATTAGTACCCAGATGCATAACTTTACATTTATCCACATTGAACCTCATTTGCCAAGTGGATGCCCAGACACTTAGTCTATCCAAGTCATCTTGTAACTTATGCACATCCTCTATAGACTGTACCGTGCTACAAAGCTTGGTGTCATCTGCAAAGATAGAAACAGAGCTGTTAATACCATCCTCTATATCATTGATAAATAAATTAAACAACAGCGGTCCCAGTACTGAACCTTGGGGTACACCACTAATAACCGGGGACCAATCAGAGTACGAATCATTGACCACCACTCTCTGGGTACGATCCATGAGCCACTGTTCAATCCAGTTACAAACTAAAATTTCCAAACCCAAAGACCTTAACTTACCTGTCAGACGTCTATGAGGGACAGTATCAAATGCTTTAGCAAAATCCAGAAACACTATATCCACAGCCATTCCTCTGTCAAGGCTTCTACTCACCTCTTCATAAAAGCAAATTAGATTGGTTTGACAACTTCTATCCTTAGTAAACCCATGCTGGCTATCACTTATAATACAATTATCCCCTATGTATTCCTGTATGTAATCCCTTATAAGTCCTTCAAACAATTTACCCACAATGCACGTTAAACTTACCGGTCTATAGTTTCCTGGGGAAGACCTAGAGCCCTTTTTGAAGATTGGCACCACATTCGCCTTGCGCCAGTCCCTTGGCACAATACCAGACACCAGAGAATCTCTAAATATCATGAACAGGGGTACAGATATTACTGAACTTACCTCTCTAAGAACTCTTGGGTGTAGTCCATCCGGTCCTGGGGATTTGCTTACATTTATATCACTTAACTTACCTTGTACCATCTCTACATTAAGCCAGTTCAGTACATTACATGATGTGTTACCAGCACTGACCTGGCCAATGTCAGCTCCTTCTTCCATAGTGTATACAGAACTAAAGAACCCATTCAGTAGCTCTGCTTTCTCTTTATTGCCTGTGACAACCTCCCCATTATCATTATTAAGGGGTCCTACATGCTCTGTCCTTGGTTTTTTTGCATTTATATATCTAAAAAAATATTTAGGATTAGTTTTGCTTTCTTTGGCCACCTGTCTCTCATTTTGAATTTTTGCTGTTTTTATTACATTTTTACAGATTTTATTAAGCTCCTTGTACTGTTTAAATGTTATCGCTGACCCATCAGATTTGTATTTTTTGAAGGCTATTTTTTTGCTGTTTATTGCTCTTTTAACATCATGTGTCAGCCATGTAGGATTTAGTTTCAATCGTTTATATTTGTTCCCCTTTGGTATATATTTAGCTGTATAGTTATTTAGAGTTAATTTAAAGATGTCCCATTTACCTTCTGTATCAGTATTTGACAACACCTCCCCCCAGTCTATGTCCTGTAGTGCAGCCCTCAGCCCAGGGAAATTTGCCTTTTTAAAGTTATATGTTTTTGCCTTCCCCGCCTGTCTTTGTTTTCTACATTTTAAGTCAAAAGTAACTATATTGTGGTCGCTATTACCAAGGTTTTCCCGCACAGTTACATTACCAACCAGCTCTGCGTTGTTGGAAATGATCAGATCCAACAAGGCATCACTTCTTGTTGGGTCCTCCACAAACTGGCCCATAAAATTATCCTGCAATAAATTTAGGAATTGTCGCCCCTTTGTAGTTTTAGCCAACCCCGGACCCCAATCTATATCTGGATAGTTAAAATCTCCCATTATTACCACTGTACCTGCCCGGGCGGCCCTCTCTATTTGTTTATGAAGCCGAACTTCTATCTCTTCAGTGATATTAGGGGGTCTGTAGATTACCCCAAATATTATTTTTTCAGTATTTCCCTCCTTTTGTAATTCTACCCACAATGATTCCACATCCTCAGAATCATCACACACTATGGCATCGTTCACACTGACTTTCATACCACTTCTTACATACAGACAGACTCCACCACCTTTTCTGTTCATTCTATCCTTGCGAAACAATGTAAACCCCTGCAGATTGACAGCCCAGTCATGCGAGGAGTCCAGCCATGTCTCAGTGACCCCAACTATATCAATATGTTCCTCCAGTATCAAGGCCTCAAGCTCCCCCATTTTATTTGCTAGGCTTCTGGCATTTGTGAACATACACTTTACATTTCCATCCTTTATGTTATTGGGGTTAATGGGATTCAAGGGTGTAAGTTTTATTTTCCTATGAAGCCTATTCCTATTAACTATTCTAACCCCTCCCTCCGCTCCACCCCCAGGTACATTTATAATTCCCACCTCTCTATCTACACTATCTTCCCCCTCTTTGCTGTAGGTTCCCTCCCCCCAAGTCCCTAGTTTAAACACTCCTCCACCCTTCTAGCCATCTTCTCCCCAAGCAAAGCTGCACCCTCCCCATTGAGGTGCAGCCCGTCCCTACGGTAGAGCCGGTAACCGACAGCGAAGTCAGCCCAGTTCTCCATGAACCCAAACCCTTCCTTCCTACACCAGCTTCTGAGCCACTTGTTTACCTCCCTGATCTCCCGCTGCCTCTCTGGTGCGGCTCGTGGTACTGGTAGTATTTCAGAAAAGACTACCTTGGAGGTCCTTGCCTTAAGCTTGCGGCCTAAGTCCCTGAAATCATTTTTAAGGACACTCCACCTACCTCTTACTTTGTCATTGGTGCCAATATGTACCATGACTGCTGGGTCCTCTCCAGCCCCGCCCAACAACCTGTCAACCCGGTTGGAAGAAGACTTTAATGATGGTCTGAGCAAGACAGAGAAGAAAAGGAAAGAACAAATCCAGAAGCTGGTGTAGGAAGGAAGGATTTGGGTTCATGGAGAACTGGGCTGACTTCGCTGTCGGTTACCGGCTCTACCGTGGGGACGGGCTGCACCTCAATGGGGAGGGTGCAGCTGTGCTTGGGGAGAAGATGGCTAGAAGGGTGGAGGAGTGTTTAAACTAGGGACTTGGGGGGGGGGAACCTACAGCAAAGAGGGGGAAGATAGTGTAGATAGAGAGGTGGGAATTATAAATGTACCTAGGGGTGGAGCGGAGGGAGGGGTTAGAATAGTTAATAGGAATAGGCTTCATAGGAAAATAAAACTTACACCCTTGAATCCCATTAACCCCAATAACATAAAGGATTGAAATGTAAAGTGTATGTTCAGAAGCCTAGCAAATAAAATTGGGGAGCTTGAGGCCTTGATACTGAAGGAACATATTGATATAGTTGGGGTCACTGAGACATGGCTGGACTCCTCGCATGACTGGGCTGTCAATCTGCAGGGGTTTACATTGTTTCCCAAAGATAGAATGAACAGAAAAGGTGGTGGAGTCTGTCTGTATGTTAGAAGTGGTATGAAAGTCATTGTGAACGATGCCATAGTGTGTGATGATTCTGAGGATGTGGAATCACTGTGGGTAGAATTACAAAAGGAGGGAAATACTGAAAAAATAATACTTGGTGTAATCTACAGACCCCCTAATATCACTGAAGAGATAGAAGGTCGGCTGCATAAACAAATAGAGAGGGCCGCCCAGGCAGGTACAGTGGTAATAATGGGAGATTTTAACTATCCAGATATAGATTGGGGTCCGGGGTTGGCTAAACTACAAAGGAACGACAATTCCTAAATTTATTGCAGGATAATTTTATGGGCCAGTTTGTGGAGGACCCAACAAGAAGTGATGCCTTGTTGGATCTGATCATTTCCAACAACGCAGAGCTGGTTGGTAATGTAACTGTGAGGGAAAGCCTTGGTAATAGCGACCACAATATAGTTACTTTAGACTTAAAATGTAGAAAACAAAGACAGGCGGGGAAGGCAAAAACATATAACTTTAAAAAGGCAAACTTCCCTGGTGTCTGGTATTGTGCCAAGGGACTGGTGCAAGGCGAATGTGGTACCAATCTTCAAGAAGGGCTCTAGGTCTTCGCCAGGCAATTATAGACCGGTAAGTTTAACGTGCATTGTGGGTAAATTGTTTGAAGGACTTATACGGGACTACATACAGGAATACATAGGGGATAATTGTATTATAAGTGATAGCCAGCATGGGTTTACTAAGGATAGAAGTTGTCAAACCAATCTAATTTGCTTTTATGAAGAGGTGAATAGAAGCTTTGACAGAGGAATGGCTGTGGATATAGTGTTTCTGGATTTTGCTAAAGCGTTTGATACTGTCCCTCATAGACGTCTGACAGGTAAGTTAAGGTCTTTGGGTTTGGAAATTTTAGTTTGTAACTGGATTGAACACTGGCTCATGGATCGTACCCAGAGAGTGGTGGTCAATTATTCGTAGTCTGATTGGTCCCCGGTAATTAGTGGTGTACCCCAAGGTTCTGTACTGGGACCGCTGTTTAATTAATTTATCAATGAGGGAGGGTGCAGCTTTGCTTGGGGAGAAGATGGCTAGAAGGGTGGAGGAGTGTTTAAACTAGGGACTTGGGGGGAGGGAACCTACAGCAAAGAGGGGGAAGATAGTGTAGATAGAGAGGTGGGAATTATAAATGTACCTGGGGGTGGAGCGGAGGGAGGGGTTAGAATAGTTAATAGGAATAGGCTTCATAGGAAAATAAAACTTACACCCTTGAATCCCATTAACCCCAATAACATAAAGGATGGAAATGTAAAGTGTATGTTCACAAATGCCAGAAGCCTAGCAAATAAAATTGGGGAGCTTGAGGCCTTGATACTGGAGGAACATATTGATAAAGTTGGGGTCACTGAGACATGGCTGGACTCCTCACATGACTGGGCTGTAAATCTACAGGGGTTTACATTGTTTCGCAAGGATAGAATGAACAGAAAAGGTGGTGGAGTCTGTCTGTATGTTAGAAGTGGTATAAAAGTCAGTGTGAACGATGCCATAGTGTGTGATGATTCTGAGGAGGTGGAAACACTGTGGGTAGAATTACAAAAGGAGGGAAATACTGAAAAAACAATACTTGGTATAATCTACAGACCCCCTAATATCACTGAAGAGATAGAAGTTCGGCTACCTTCCGGGCAGGTACAGTGGTAATAATGGGAGATTTTACCTATCCAGATATAGATTGGGGTCAGAGGTTGGCTAAAACTACAAAGGGGCGACAATTCCTAAATTTATTGCAGAATAATTTTATGGGCCAGTTTGTGGAGGACCCAACAAGAAGTGATGCCTTGTTGGATCTGATCATTTCCAACAACGCAGAGCTGGTTGGTAAAGTAACTGTGCGGGAAAACCTTGGTAATAGCGACCACAATATAGTTACTTTTGACTTAAAATGAAGAAAACAAAGACAGACGGGGAAGGCAAAAACATATAACTTTAAAAAGGCAAACTTCCCTGGGCTGAGGGCTGCACTACAGGACATAGACTGGGGGGAGGTGTTCTCAAATACTGATACAGAAGGTAAATGGGACATCTTTAAATCAACTCTAAATAACTATACAGCTAAATATATACCAAAGGGGAACAAATATAAACGATTAAAACTAAATCCTACATGGCTGACAAATGATGTTAAAAGAGCAATAAACAACAAAAAAATAGCTTTTAAAAAATTCAAATCTGATGGGTCAGCTATAACATTTAAACAGTACAAAGAGCTTAATAAAATCTGTAAAAATGTAATAAAAACAGCAAAAATTCTAAACGAGAGACAGGTGGCCAAAGAAAGCAAAACTGATCCTAAATATTTTTTTAGATATATAAATGCAAAAAAAAACACGGACAGAGCATGTAGGACCCCTTAATAATGATAATGGGGAGGTTGTCACGGGCGATCAAGAGAAGGCGGAGCTACTGAATGGGTTCTTTAGTTCTGTATACACTATGGAAAAAGGAGCTGACATTGGCCAGGTCAGTGCTGGTAACACATCATGTAATGTACTGAACTGGCTTAATGTAGAGATGGTACAAGGTAAGTTAAGTAATATAAATGTAAGCAAATCTCCAGGGCCAGATGGATTGCACCCAAGAGTTCTTAGAGAGGTAAGTTCAGTAATATCTGTACCCCTGTTCAGGAAACTATAGACCGGTAAGTTTAACGTGCATTGTGGGTAAATTGTTTGAAGGACTTATAAGGGATTACATACAGGAATACATAGGGGATAATAGTATTATAAGTGATAACCAGCATGGGTTTACTAAGGATAGAAGTTGTCAAAATAATCTAATTTGCTTTTATGAAGAGGTGAGTAGAAGCCTTGACAGAGGAATGGCTGTGGATATAGTGTTTCTGGATTTTGCTAAAGCATTTGATATTGTCCCTCATAGACGTCTGACAGGTAAGTTAAGGTCTTTGGGTTTGGAAATTTTAGTTTGTAACTGGATTGAACACTGGCTCATGGATCGTACCCAGAGAGTGGTGGTCAATGATTTGTACTCTGATTGGTCCCCGGTAATTAGTGGTGTACCCCAAGGTTCAGTACTGGGCCCGCTGTTGTTTAATTTATTTATCAATGATATAGAGGATGGTATTAACAGCTCTGTTTCTATCTTTGCAGATGACACCAAGCTTTGTAGCACGGTACAGTCTATAGAGGATGTGTATAGGTTACAAGATGACTTGGATAGACTAAGTGTCTGGGCATCCACTTGGCAAATGAGGTTCAATGTGGATAAATGTAAAGTTATGCATCTGGGTACTAATAACATGCATGCGTCATATGTCTTAGGGGGGATTAAACTGGCAGAGTCACTCGTAGAGAAGGATCTGGGTGTACTTGTAGATCACAGACTACAGAATAGCATGCAAAGACAGGCTGCTGCTTCCAAAGCCAGCAGGATATTGTCATGTATCAAAAGAGGTATGGACTCAAGGGACAGGGACATAATACTCCCCCTTTATAAAGCATTGGTACGGCCTCACCTGGAATATGCTGTTCAGTTTTGGTCACCTGTCCATAAAAGGGACACTGGGTGCAGAGACGCGTGACTAAACTAATATGGGGCATGGAACATCTTAGCTATGAGGAGAGATTAAAGGAGTTACAATTGTTTAGTCTTGAGAAGAGACGTTTAAGGGGGGATATGATAAACGTATACAGTAATCCCTCGAGTTACGGTGGCCCCGGCATACGTTTTTTTCGACATACGATGGCCTCTCAGAGGCCATCGTTTGTAGAAGTAAGTATCGACATACGATACTTTTTGCGGGGCCATCATATGATTGGAACTTACCGGTGCGGGTTGTCGGGGTGCTGGGGTGCCGAAGTCATAGTTACATAGTTACATAGTTACATAGTTAGTACGGTCGAAAAAAGACATATGTCCATCAAGTTCAACCAGGGAATTAAGGGGTAGGGGTGTGGCGCGATATTGGGGAAGGGATGAGATTTTATATTTCTTCATAAGCATTAATCTTATTTTGTTCCAGGAATGTATCTAATCCTGTTTTAAAGCTGTTAATTGTTCCTGCTGTGACCAGTTCCTGAGGTAGACCATTCCATAAATTCACAGTCCTCACGGTAAAGAAGGCGTGTCGCCCCTTGAGACTAAACTTTTTCTTCTCCAGACGGAGGGAGTGCCCCCTCGTCCTTTGGGGGGGTTTAACCTGGAACAGTTTTTCTCCATATTTTTTGTATGGGCCATTAATATACTTATATACGTTTATCATATCCCCCCTTAAACGTCTCTTCTCAAGACTAAACAATTGTAACTCCTTTAATCGCTCCTCATAGCTAAGATGTTCCATGCCCCATATTAGTTTAGTCGCGCGTCTCTGCACCCTTTCCAACTCCGCAGTCTCCCTTTTATGGACAGGTGACCAAAACTGAACAGCATATTCCAGGTGAGGCCGTACCAATGCTTTATAAAGGGGGAGTATTATGTCCCTGTCCCTTGAGTCCATGCCTCTTTTGATACATGACAATATCCTGCCGGCTTTGGAAGCAGCAGCCTGACATTGCATGCTATTCTGTAGTCTGTGATCTACAAGTACACCCAGATCCTTCTCTACCAGTGACTCTGCCAGTTTAATCCCCCCTAAGACATACGATGCATGCAGGTTATTAGTACCCAGATGCATAACTTTACATTTATCCACATTGAACCTCATTTGCCAAGTGGATGCCCAGACACTTAGTCTATCCAAGTCATCTTGTAACTTATGCACATCCTCTATAGACTGTACCGTGCTACAAAGCTTGGTGTCATCTGCAAAGATAGAAACAGAGCTGTTAATACCATCCTCTATATCATTGATAAATAAATTAAACAACAGCGGTCTCAGTACTGAACCTTGGGGTACACCACTAATAACCGGGGACCAATCAGAGTACGAATCAATGACCACCACTCTCTGGGTACGATCCATGAGCCAGTGTTCAATCCAGTTACAAACTAAAATTTCCAAACCCAAAGACCTTAACTTACCTGTCAGACGTCTATGAGGGACAGTATCAAACGCTTTAGCAAAATCCAGAAACACTATATCCACAGCCATTCCTCTGTCAAGGCTTCTACTCACCTCTTCATAAAAGCAAATTAGATTGGTTTGACAACTTCTATCCTTAGTAAACCCATGCTGGCTATCACTTATAATACAATTATCCCCTATGTATTCCTGTACGTAATCCTTATAAGTCCTTCAAACAATTTACCCACAATGCACGTTAAACTTACCGGTCTATAGTTTCCTGGGGAAGACCTAGAGCCCTTTTTGAAGATTGGCACCACATTCGCCTTGCGCCAGTCCCTTGGCACAATACCAGACACCAGAGAATCTCTAAATATCATGAACAGGGGTACAGATATTACTGAACTTACCTCTCTAAGAACTCTTGGGTGTAGTCCATCCGGTCCTGGGGATTTGCTTACATTTATATCACTTAACTTACCTTGTACCATCTCTACATTAAGCCAGTTCAGTACATTACATGATGTGTTACCAGCACTGACCTGGCCAATGTCAGCTCCTTCTTCCATAGTGTATACAGAACTAAAGAACCCATTCAGTAGCTCCGCCTTCTCTTGATCGCCTGTGACAACCTCCCCATTATCATTATTAAGGGGTCCTACATGCTCTGTCCTTGGTTTTTTTGCATTTATATATCTAAAAAAATATTTAGGATTAGTTTTGCTTTCTTTGGCCACCTGTCTCTCATTTTGAATTTTTGCTGTTTTTATTACATTTTTACAGATTTTATTAAGCTCATTGTACTGTTTAAATGTTATAGCTGACCCATCAGATTTGTATTTTTTGAAGGCTATTTTTTGGTTGTTTATTGCTCTTTTAACATCATGTGTCAGCCATGTAGGATTTAGTTTTAATCGTTTATATTTGTTCCCCTTTGGTATATATTTAGCTGTATAGTTATTTAGAGTTGATTTAAAGATGTCCCATTTACCTTCTGTATCAGTATTTGACAACACCTCCCCCCAGTCTATGTCCTGTAGTGCAGCCCTCAGCCCAGGGAAATTTACCTTTTTAAAGTTATATGTTTTTGCCTTCCCCGCCTGTCTTTGTTTTCTACATTTTAAGTCAAAAGTAACTATATTGTGGTCGCTATTACCAAGGTTTTCCCGCACAGTTACATTACCAACCAGCTCTGCGTTGTTGGAAATGATCAGATCCAACAAGGCATCACTTCTTGTTGGGTCCTCCACAAACTGGCCCATAAAATTATTCTGCAATAAATTTAGGAATTGTCGCCCCTTTGTAGTTTTAGCCAACCCCGGACCCCAATCTATATCTGGATAGTTAAAATCTCCCATTATTACCACTGTACCTGCCCGGGCGGCCCTCTCTATTTGTTTATGAAGCCGAACTTCTATCTCTTCAGTGATATTAGGGCGTCTGTAGATTACACCAAATACTATTTTTTCAGTATTTCCCTCCTTTTGTAATTCTACCCACAATGATTCCACATCCTCAGAATCATCACACACTATGGCATCGTTCACACTGACTTTCATACCACTTCTTACATACAGACAGACTCCACCACCTTTTCTGTTCATTCTATCCTTGCGAAACAATGTAAACCCCTGCAGATTGACAGCCCAGTCATGCGAGGAGTCCAGCCATGTCTCAGTGACCCCAACTATATCAATATGTTCCTCCAGTATCAAGGCCTCAAGCTCCCCCATTTTATTTGCTAGGCTTCTGGCATTTGTGAACATACACTTTACATTTCCATCCTTTATGTTATTGGGGTTAATGGGATTCAAGGGTGTAAGTTTTATTTTCCTATGAAGCTTATTCCTATTAACTATTCTAACCCCTCCCTCCGCTCCACCCCCAGGTACATTTATAATTCCCACCTCTCTATCTACACTATCTTCCCCCTCTTTGCTGTAGGTTCCCTCCCCCCAAGTCCCTAGTTTAAACACTCCTCCACCCTTCTAGCCATCTTCTCCCCAAGCAAAGCTGCACCCTCCCCATTGAGGTGCAGCCCGTCCCTACGGTAGAGCCGGTAACCGACAGCGAAGTCAGCCCAGTTCTCCATGAACCCAAACCCTTCCTTCCTACACCAGCTTCTGAGCCACTTGTTTACCTCCCTGATCTCCCGCTGCCTCTCTGGTGCGGCTCGTGGTACTGGTAGTATTTCAGAAAAGACTACCTTGGAGGTCCTCACCTTAAGCTTGCGGCCTAAGTCCCTGAAATCATTTTTAAGGACACTCCACCTACCTCTTACTTTGTCATTGGTGCCAATATGTACCATGACTGCTGGGTCCTCTCCAGCCCCGCCCAACAACCTGTCAACCCGATCCGCGATGTGCCGAACTCGTGCGCCAGGCAGACAACACACTGTTCGGCGATCCCGGTCTTTGTGACAGATTGCCCTGTCTGTCCCCCTAATAATTGAGTCCTCCTCTTCCTTCTGATTGGCGAATCCGCAGTCATGTGACGACATCACATGACAGTGACGTCGCCAGCCTGCGTCTTCGCCGCCATTTGAGGAGCGCCGCCCGTGAGGAGAAGACGTGAGGAGCTGGTGAGTAGCTCACTCACGTGGCGCAGTCGTTAACTCCTCACCCCGCAGCAGCTTTTACGCTGGGTGAAGGGTTAACGCTACCGCTGCCATGAGGTGAGGGGTTAACTTTACCCCTCACCCCATGGCAGTGGTAGCATTAACCCCGCAGCAGCGTTATCGCTGCCGTGGGGTGAGGGGTTAACGCTACCGCTGCCATGGGGTGAGGGGTTAACTTAACCCCTCACCCAATGGCAGCGGCAGAGATAACCCCAGGACTACAGTACTGTACACTAGCAGCACAAGGCCCCCCAGGCCTTGGCAAAGGACCCCCAGGCCTTGGCAAAGGACCCCCAGGCCTGGGCAAAAGACCCCCAGGCCTGGGCAAAAGATCCCCAGGCCTGGGCAAAGGACCCCAAGGCCTGGGCAAAGGACCCCCAGGCCTGGGCAAAGCCCCCCCAGGCCTGGGCAAAAGACCCCCCAGGCCTGGAAAAAGTCCCCCCAGGCCTGGGCAATAGACCCCCAGGCCTGGGCAAATGACCCCAAGCCTGGGCAAATGACTCCAGGCCTGGGCAAAGGACCCCAGGCCTGGGCAAAGGACCCCAGGCCTGGGCAAAAGACCCCCAGGCCTGGGCAAAAGACCCCCAGGCCTGGGCAAATGACCCCAGGCCTGGGCAAATGACCCCAGGCCTGGGCAAATGACCCCAGGCCTGGGCAAAGGACCCCCAGGCCCTTGGCAAAGGACCCCTAGGCCTGGGCAAATGACCCAGGCCTGGGCAAAAGCCCCCCAGGCCTGGGCACAAAGCCCCCCAGGCCTGGGCACAAAGCCCCCCAGGCCTGGGCACAAATCCCCCCCACCCCAGGCCTGGGCACAAAGCCTCTCACCCCAGGCCTGGGCACAAATCTCCCCCCACCCCAGGCCTTGGCACAAATCCCCCTCACCTCAGGCCTGGGCACAAAACCCCCCAGGCCTGGGCACAAATCTTCCCAACCCCAGGCCTGGGCACAAATCCCCCTCACCTCAGGCCTGGGCACAAAGCCCCCCAGGCCTGGGCACAAATCTTCCCCACCCCAGGCCTGGGCACAAATCTTCCCCACCCCAGGCCTGGGCACAAATCTTTCCCACCCCAGGCCTGGGCACAAAGCTCCCCAGGCCTGGGCACACATCTCCCCCCACCCCAGGCCTGGGCACAAATCCCCCTCACCTCAGGTCTGGGCACAAAGCCCCCCAGGCCTGGGCACAAATCTCCCCCACCCCAGGCCTGGGCACAAATCCCTCTCACCTCAGGACTGGGCACAAAGCCCACCACCCCAGGCCTGGCATAAACTCCTGACTACCTAGAACCCTGGCTACATACTATGCATCCCTGGCTAACCTCACTGTTTACCAACCATGGTGCATCCAGCTGTTGTAAAACTAGAGACTATCCTGGCATGCTGGGAACTGTGGATTTGCAACAGCTGGATGCACCCTGTACAAAATAATTTTTTCCCCTTGCAGTCCAGTCCTCTACGTGCAGTCCAGTCCTCTACCTGCAGTCCAGTCCTCTACATGCACTTCAACAGTTCAGGTACAGTACATAAACCATGCAAAATACATCATGCTGTTTTCCTGTACCTCTGCATTAGGGATCTACAGATTATATTTTTTTTGTTTTGTTTAATCAACAGTACCACAACACACAGGGGTAGTGTTCATAGCCAGAGAATATGCCTCCAATAAATAAAAAAAAAAATTCTCTTAAAACAAAGAAGGAAATCATCCAAAAAAATGAGAGTGGTATGAAGATAAGCCAGTTAGTTCAAGAGTATGGTTTCTCACAATCAACAGTTTCTACAATTGTTAAGAGCCGAGAAGTGATTAACAGCATTAAAATCACGGATCAGTCAACCATAGTGTGCAAGGGCAGAGATCTTATTGTTGAGATGGAGAGGCTGTTGTATTTGTGGATTAAGGAAAAGCAAATGAGAGGGGACACTGTTCCTGGACACTTTATCTGTGAACGTGCAAAATGCATTTTTGAAGAGCTGAAAGCAAAGGCAGAATCAAGCGGTGATTCTGCTTCTACAAATCGGTATGAAACATTTAGAGCCAGCAAAGTTGGTTTGAACGTTTCAAGCAAAGGTGTGAGGTGAAGTGTGTCATACGACATGAAGAAGCAGCAAGTGCAAATCACGAAGCAGCTGATTCTTTTAAGATGGAATTTCAGCGTCTCATGGAGGATGAAGGCTACCTTCCACAACAAGTTTTCAATTGTGATGAAACAGGTCTGTTCTGGAAGAAAATGCCAAAGCGAACATTTATCACCAGAGCATTCCTGGACATAAGCCTATGAAAGATCGACTAACCCTTTTGGTGGGTGCAAATGCATCAGGAGATTTTAAGTTGAAACCAATGTTGGTTTATC
This sequence comes from Hyla sarda, assembly GCF_029499605.1. NCBI lineage: Eukaryota > Metazoa > Chordata > Amphibia > Anura > Hylidae > Hyla > Hyla sarda. The sequence goes on along the minus strand of NC_079197.1, from coordinate 67,672,109 downwards.
ATTCAGACACACCTAGAGTCTTCAAACAGAAGAAAATCATCAAGGCCAATCTAGGAGTGTTTTGGCGCTGTAACAAAAAGGCCTGGGTGACCAGACATGTTTTTAATGAATGGGCAATAGAAGTTTTTTGTCCTTCAGTTAAGGCATACCTGGAGAGAAACAGACTGCCTCTAAAAGCAATGCTGCTGTTAGATCATGCTCCTGGCCATGACCCAGCACTGGCAGAATCATTAGAGGCTCAGTTTAGCTTTATTACTGTAAAATTTCTTCTTCCAAACACCACACCTCTTCTTCAACCCATGGACCAACAGGTCATCTCAAATTTTAAGAAGTTATACACCAAGAAGATGTTTACAAAATGCTTTGAAGCTACTGAAGCAGACAAAAATCTGACACTCAAAGACTTTTGGAAAACACAATTCACCATCTTGGACTGTGTTAGGCTCATTGTGAGTGCTTGGAATGACGTTTCCATTCGTGTGCTTAATTCTGCTTGGAAACCTTTGTGGCCTTCTGTTGTGCAGGAGGCAGATGTTTCTTTGCACAAGAAGATTCCATTGAGACGGAAATTGTCATTCTGGGGCAGGCTATGGGTCTGGAAGTGGATGAAGATGATGTGGAGGAAATGATCCAAGATCATGAGGTGGAACTGACAACAGAAGAGCTAATTGAACTTGAAAAATCAACAGAGCATGACAGTGGAGAAGAGGAAAATTGTGAGGATGACCATGTTGTCACAGTTCAAGAACTAAAGGATCTGTTTTCTTCCTGGGAAGTTGTGAAGAGTGTTGTCCGCAAACACCCAGACATTGCTCTTACTGAGCTTAAAACCTGTGACTATGAGGATAAAGTGCTGAGCTACTTTAAAAACCTGAAGAAAAAACGGCAGAGACAAACCACATTGGACTCCTTTTTCAAAAGGCCACGGAAGGATCCTGACTCTGCTTCTAAGTAAGTGAACATGGTTTATTTGCTGCTTATTTTTCTTCTTTCTTCATGTTTTTTGACTTTGGATTTTTTTCCAGCAGCACCAGAAGGACCGGAACCAAGCCTGATGATGCTTCCATCCTTCCAGATGTGACTATCCAGCTTCTATAAAAAGTAAGTGAACATGGTTTAGTTGCTGCTTATTTTTCTTCTTTCTTCATGTTTTCTTACTTTGGATTTTTTGTTTTAGCAGCACCAGAAGGACAGGAACAGACTCTTCCATCCTTACAGAAGTTGACCAGTTTACAGGTTTACAGTTGCACCAATTTACAGTTGAACCATTTTCAAGTTGTATCCTTCTAAACTGTGATTAAACTGTAAGGACATGGTTTATCTGTACTTTGTTTGGTTATTTTTACTTACTTTGGGTTGAAATTTCATGGACTCAGGAACCAATTACCAGTTTTCCATAGACATATGTACTCAACATATGATGGTCTCGGGGCTCCGGAACCAATTACCGGTTTTCCATAGACATATGTACTCAACATATGATGGTTTCAACATATGATGGTCCTCTCGGAACCGATTACCATCATATGTTGAGGGACCACTGTATAAGTATATTAATGGCCCATACAAAAAATATGGAGAAAAACTGTTCCAGGTTAAACCCCCCCAAAGGACGAGGGGGCACTCCCGTCTGGAGAAGAAAAAGTTTAGTCTCAAGGGGAGACACGCCTTCTTTACCATGAGAACTGTGAACTTATGGAACAGTCTACCTCAGGAACTGGTCACAGCAGGAAAAATTAACAGCTTTAAAACAGGATTAGATACATTCCTGGAACAAAATAACATTAATGCTTATGAAGAAATATAAAATCCCATCCCTTCCCCAATATCGCACCACACCCCTACCCTTCAATTCCCTGGTTGAACTTGATGGACATATGTCTTTTTTCGACTGTACTAACTATGTAACTATGTAAGAAGATGTGAGTCAGTAGATGTAACTGCACTGTAATCATTTACATCGTTTGCAGAGCCTGTGTCAAACTAGGGTCACCACCATATGGGTTTCATATGGCAGAATATTGGTCTATGTTCAGTGGTTTTTATACAGTCTCTATGTGGTGGTAATCGTGTGACGGTACTATTCTCCCTTGTGTACTGGTATTATTATTGGTCATTTTGTTATACAGAATTTTATTAGTAACAGTATAATGGTAATATCCCTCCTTGTATACTGGTGTTTTTAGTAATATTAGTCACAGAATACAGGATTTAGTCAGTAACAGTATGATGGCAATATATATGGTGATAATGTCCCTCCTTGTATACTGGTGTTATTGGTAATATTGGTATCAGTATACAGGATTTGGTCAGTAACAGTAAGAGTGCAGTAGACCTCAGACTGGGTTGTTCACACTCCCTCAAGACAACGACTGTAAGTACACAGCCAAGACAAAGGAGTAGCTTAGGGACAATTCTGTGAGTATAGCCCAGCTCGAGCCCAGTCGAACATCTCTGGAGAAACCTGAAAATGGCTGTCCATCAACAGTTCCCATTAAGAGAGGCATTAAAGGGGTACTTCACTGGCCAGCATTAGAAACATTTGGTTCCGAACACTGTGTGCGCGCTGCGGGGGTCGGCCATGGGGTACTCCTGTGGAAATTATAATTTTTTTTTTTATGAACTGGTGCCAGAAAGTTAAACAGATTTGTACATTACTTCTATTAAAAAATGTTAATCCTTCCAGTACTTTTAGGGGGCTGGATACTACAGAGGAAATGTTTTTCTTTTTGGATTTCTCTTATGTCACGACCACAGTGCTCTCTGCTTACCTCTGCTGTCCATTTTAGGAACTGTCCAGAGCAGCATATGTTTGCTATGGGGATTTTCTCCTGCTCTGGACAGTTCCTAAAATGGACAGCAGAGGTCAGCAGAGAGCACCGTGGTCGTGACATAAGAGAAATCCAAAAAGAAAAACATTTCCTCTGTAGTATACAGCCCCTAAAAAGTACTGGAAGGATTAAGATTTTTTAATAGAAGTAATTTACAAATCTGTTTAACTTTCTGGCACCAGTTGATCTAAAAAAAAAAAAAAAAAAAAAGTTTTCCACGGGAATACCCCTTTAAGCCCAGGCCCCCTTGATGCCTCCTCCTTTAGGTGCCCTTTCTCTGCAGGTGTGAGGAACAATGAGCTGATGGTGCACAGTGACAGGAGTGTATGGAGGCATGGCTGGTACAGATGACAGCAGAGGACATGAATATAGGGAAGATACAAGTGTGAGGAGGTAACATCGGCACTTTTCATACGGGCATTCTCCTCTGCACACCGTCTCCCCCCCCCCCCCCAGTCCTGCTGCTGACGGCCCCTCCCCCTCCCTGCTCCTCTCTCCTCCGTCTGGAGGTCAGAAAAGGAAGAGATGGAGGTTACAAGATCATCTGGAGCTGCCATGAGGAGACTTATAAAAACCAGCAGCAGCAGTGACAGTGAGTGATCATCAGCAGGGTCTGTTAGGCTGCCGAGTACTGTAGAGAGGGTAGACTGTCTGAAGCTGCAGCCTGGCTTCCTCTGTACAGGCAGTAAAAATATAGTGTTTACTAATTTATTTATTTATTTTTACTTATTCATCATGCACAATGTGTTCCCCCACCTACTTGCAAAGCTCAATCCAGGATAGTTATTCTTTCCCTCCCTATAAACCAATAGCGTTACCCACCTGTGCCCTCATAATGCCATTTTAACATCTGGCTCTCTTCCCCAGAATCCCTACAATCTTTGTCTCCAAAACTCACCCCACCCCCCTGTGGATTTTAGAAGACAATCACTTGTTGAGGTATTTGGAGGCTAAATTGGTATTGGTTCTGCACAATAGTTATTTATCACTAACCCCTTAAGGACCAAGGGCTTACATGTACACCCTGAGTCCGCTCCCTTTCTATAATGCGGGGTCACGGCGTCATAGCGGGTTGGGCCGGCCTCTAACAACGGCTGGGACACGTGGATAACAGCCCGCGTCACCGACAGCGGTGTCGCACACTATTAACAGCACTCACGGCAGATCAGTCGGGCTGATCGGGACCATCACAGTGAAACCGCGATGTCCCTATCAGCTAGGGCGCATCAGGAGGGTCCCTTACCTGCCTCCTGTGCGTCCGATCGCCGAAAGACTGGTCCATGCCTGAGATCCAGGCAGGAGCAGTCAAGAGGCAGAATCACTGATCATTGCTATAACACTCCATAAAAAAAGTTTAAATTAAAAAAAGTTAATAAACATAAAAAACATTAAAAAAAACTGTGTAAATAAAAATAAACATATGGAGTATCGACACGTGCGGAAATGTCCGAACTATAAAAATATATAGTTAAATGGGTACTCTCATTAAACTTCATTTTTTTTATTAACCCCTTAAGGACTCAGGGTTTTTCCGTTTTTGCACTTTCGTTTTTTCCTCCTTACCTTTTAAAAATCATAACCCTTTCAATTTTCCACCTAAAAATCCATATTATGGCTTATTTTTTGCGTTGCCAATTCTACTTTGCAGTGACATTAGTCATTTTTCCCAAAAATGCATGGCGAAACGGAAAAAAAAAATCATTGTGCGACAAAATCGAAGAAAAAATGCCATTTTGTAAATTTTGGGGGCTTCCGTTTCTATGCAGTGCATATTTTGGTAAAAATTATGCCTTATGATTATTCTGTAGGTCCATATGGTTAAAATGATACCCTAGGTCCATACGGTTAATTTTGTCGCACTTCTGGAAAAAATCATAACTACATGCAGGAAAATTTATACGTTTAAAAATGTCATCTTCTGACCCCTATAACTTTTTTATTTTTCCACGTACAGGGCGGTATGAGCACTCATTTTTTGTGCCGTGATCTGAAGTTTTTATCGATATGATTTTTGTTTTGATCGGACTTTTTGATCACTTTTTATTCATTTTTAATGGTATAAAAAGTGACCAAAATACGCTTTTTTGGACTTTGGAATTTTTTTGCGCGTACGCCATTGAACGTACGGTTTAATTAATGATATATTTTTATAGTTCGGACATTTACGCACGCGGCGATACCACATATGTTTATTTATTTATTTTTTACACTGTTATTTTTTTTATGGGAAAAGGGGGGTCATTCAAACTTTTATTAGGGAAGGGGTTAAATGACCTTTATTAACACTTTTTTTTTACATTTTTTTTGCAGTGTTATAGGTCCCATAGGGACCTATAACACTGCACACACTGATCTTCTACACAGATCACAGGCGTGTATTAACACGCCTGTGATCAGTGTTATCGGCGCATGACTGCTCCTGCCTGGATCTCAGGCACGGAGCAGTCATTCGCCGATCGGACACGAGGAGGCAGGTAAGGGCCTTCCTGGTGTCCGGTCAGCTGTTCGGGACGCCGCGATTTCACCGCGGCGGTCCCGAACAGCCCGACTGAGCAGCCGGGTCACTTTCACTTTCGCTTTAGAAGCGGCGGTCAGCTTTGACCGCCGCTTCTAAAGGGTTAATACCGCACATCGCCGCGATCGGCGACCGTCTGCCATGCTGGATGATCGGATCGCCGCGGCAGCGCTACGGGCGATCCGATCATCCATTTTAGTGACCGCGATGCTGCAGATGCCGTGATCTGTATTGATCCCGGCATCTGAGGGGTTAATGGCGGACATCCGCGGGATCGCGGATGTCCGCCGTAACGGGCGGGTCCCTGGCTGCGATCAGCAGCCGGGACCTGCCGCGCATGATCTGGGCATCGCTCTGATGCTCGCGGTTATGCTTAGGATGTAAATGTACGTCCTGGTGCGTTAAGTACCACCTCACCAGGACGTACATTAAAAGGTTAAAAGGTTAAAAGGTATGACTATCATGCATTTGTCTGCATCACTTTCATTTCAAATTTGTAACTAAAAGGAGTACTCCAGTGCTTTTTTCTTTTTTTTTTTTACTATCCCATTGTGCCTGGGCTGCAAAAAGTAAAACAACAAACTAGATCTCACCTCCACCAATGCACCGATATAGATCTTCTGTCCTCCAGTCCTTGTCTTCTTCCTGCTTTCTGTGCACGGATCACCACATTAGATTATCGCTGGCCGAGGTGGGACATCGCTGTGGCTGGTGACATGCTGATTGCAGTGTGGCGATCTGTGCACAGGAAGCAGGAAGAAGACCAGGACTGGAGGACAGAAGATCTATATCAGTGCAATGGGGGAGCTGTGGAAGGTGAGTTACAGTTTTTTTTTTGCAGCCCAGGCACAAACCTGTCTCTAGCCTGAGACCTAGTGCGATGGAATTACATTATGCTGGGTTTCGCACTGCAGGAAGGTGCTCTGGAGATGGAGTAGAAAGCTTTGTCTCCTATTGTAGAATTATCTATAGTGGTGCACAGGGAGAATGGTGCCCAGTTAGGAAATTTTAATACTGAAGGCAGATGCGGTAGTGACGGGCATTAACATGGGTAAATGTAAGGGTGGCAAGACAGTAAGAGAAGCATATGCAAGAGTATTACAGGTAATAATGGAGTAGACATAAGGGTGATGGAGGCAATATTAAGATGAGCAGATGCATGAGCAATAATAAGTGGCAGATAAATGGCCAAAAGTGGTGTGCAGCATGCTGGCTCTTGCTGGCTTGCTACTCCTAGGCCCGTATTTCTCCAGCGTGGTCCTAAAGTTCCCCCAACAGGTCATGTTTTCAGGATTTCCTTAGTCTTTCATAGGTGATATAATTATGGTCAATACCAACATCACAAACAAGTATTCTTCATGGTAATAGCAGTGAGACTATGGAACTCTCTGCCATTTGACTCAATAAACAAGTTCATATTTTAATATTACAAGTTATGAATACTAACTAGATCTATGGAGATAGAACAATTGATCCAGGGGTTTATTCTTATTGACATATTGGTGTTGGGAAGGAATTTTTCCTCTGTCATAGGGCAGTTGACATTTGCCTCATTAATTTTTTTTGCCTTTCTGTAGATCAACACAGTAGGGTTATATGATAAACTTGATGGATTGTTTTTGCTTAAAGGGGTACTCGGCCGGAAAACATCATATCTCCTATCCAAAGGATAGTGGATAAGATATCTAATCGCAGGGTCCTGCCGCTGGGGACCGTCGCGATCTCCGCTGCAGCACCCCAGTCATCCGGTGCACAGCCGCCACACACCATTTCTATGGGAAGAGGCGTGATGGCTCCAAGCTTCCGTGTTCTGTACACCGCCGCTGCCAGCCCAGAGATCGTGGGGTCCCCATCGGCGGGACACCCGTGTTAAGACATCTTAAGACATCTTAGATATTTTCTGGCAGAGTTTCCCTTTATCCTGACAGAGCCTGAAAGGGTCTACAGAGAAGAATGCCAGAAAATCCCTAAATCCAAAAAGACTGGAGGCTGAAATAGTTGTCAAAGATGCGTCAACAAAGTATTGAGTGAAGGGTCTGTATACTTATGTCTATGCAAAATTAAGGTTTTCCTTTTTAAGAAACTTTCAAAGATGTCTAAAATTCTGTTTTCACATAACTTTATAACTGTAACTTACTTTACCAGAGGAGCATGTTACATTTAAAGAGGTGCTCTAATGAAATCCCTATCTGAATGATCTAGAGTAGAGTCATTCAAAAAAAGGAGCTCTTAAACTCCCCTCTTGGCGAATCCATGCATTATATGTAGGTGGCCATTGATCTGAATGGCTGGGATGAATTATTACTGCTCTAGTACAATTTTATGATCATTTATCAAGTTTATTGCCCATCAGGAGAAATAAAAAACAGACAGAGCAGAATCATGATACCAGTGTAAAACAAGCCTAACATACATTTTAGAGACTATGAAACATAGTCCCTTTTGAAATATTGCATTTCTATATAAAATGTACATTTTTTTTTTAAAGTAGAATAAATATATATTCTCACCTCAGGTGAATTGTTTAACTTGTTAGAAAAAGCATCATTTAATACCCCAACGCTGCCATTTACAGCATGAGCCAATTCTTGTTCTATGGCTTTGTGTGTTTTTGCAGCATCCCGGATTCTGCATATCAACAAACAACATCAAAACAACATGTTAGAAACATATCAAACTTGATTGAACGGGGCAAGTCTATTAAGGCCAGATTCACACAGCGTGATTTGTAGTGCATTTTGTGTCCATAAGGAGTGGACTCAAACATACGGTTAAGTATCATGACACATGCAGAGGAGCCTATCACACAAATCTCAAATATGGTGTTAATGTAATTTAATATGGCTGTAAAATACAGTAATATGAACATAATTGTTAGAAAGGGTCTAAATAAAAAATGCAGCATGCTCCATTGGATCAAGGCCAGCTCTGCCTATAGGCAAAATAGGCAGCTGCCTAGAGGTCACTCATAATGGGGGCTTCACTCTGCCGGCAGAAATAAAGTTATCCAACATCTGAAGCATCTGACCATCCAGCAAAACTCTGCCACGCCGCTCCCCTACCAGTAGTAAGGGAATTACATGAGGAGGGGGTTTGTTACAATGTGTCACCCCACTAGTAAGGTGATTACACGAGATGGAGGTTTGTTACAAAATGTAACCTCAGTAGTAAGTAGATTACATGAGTAGGGGGTTGTTACAGAGTGTCACCCCAGTAGTAAGGAGATTACATGAGGAGGGGGTTTGTTACACTGTGTCACCCCAGTAGTAAGAAGATTACATGAGGAGGGGGGTTGTTACACTGTGTCACCCCAGTAGTAAGGCAATTACATGAGGAGTAGGTTTGTTACAGTATGTCACCCCAGTAGTAAGGTAATCACATGATGAGGAGGTTTGTTTACAGTGTGTAACCCTAGTAGTAAGGAGATTACATGAGGAGGGGGTTTGTTACAGTGTGTCACCCGAGTAGTTAGGTGATTACATGAAGAGTGGGTTTGTTACAGTGTGTCACCCCAGTAGTAAGGTGATTACAGGCGTAGGGGGTTTGTTACCTTGTGTCACCCCATTAGTAAGGTGCGTGTAAAAGGGGGGAGCCAATGGGCGAGATCAAGGGGCGGCAAAATGAGCTTTCACCTAGGGCGGCAAAAATCCTTGCCCCAGACCTGCATTGGATGCATCAGACCCAGTTCTCCCTTAGAGAAGGACACCTGAACACTGCAACTCACATAGAACTAAGCAGGGGATTATATTATTTGCACATTTTTAACCCCACTTTTCCATTTTGCACTTTGCCCCATTTTCAATTTCTCAAAATTTGTCATAATGTCATGGGATGCATGATGAATTTGCACATTGTTTTCAAAGTACTTTATTGTTGTGTGGATCTTATTCCACCCACAAAACTTTTTACTTTTCAAAAAAATTGTCAATATGATAAATATGTGTAAAAATCCAGGACACTAAAACAATGCCCCTTTTTAGGCCAAAAACTACAACTGACAAGTATGGTGAAAAGTGAAATGCAAATACTTGATAAATATGCCTAAAATGTCAAAAACATTAAAAATTGTGCAACATGCAGCAGAAAACGGGAATAAGAAGCTTAGTAACTACAGCACAAAAAAGCACATTTAAAATTTCAATAAAATTGTTCTGTGTGGACAATGGCTAATGTTATCGTAATGAAGCTTAAACATGTATACCTGCTTATAAGGTTCTCTGCAGAACTTGCAAGTTGCTGCAGATGAGCAAGCTCTTCTTCAGTAAGGTACTCCATCGACTGTTGTGAATGAAGTCGTGGCCGAGGAACAGCCCTATAGTTTTCCCCTTTTCTTTTGTCCTCCCATGATTTTAAAGTGCTTTCAAATGCCTATGGAGATAAAGGTCTATGAGAAAATTAATCTATAAAGGTAATATTTCACTAAGTGTGTGGCACAATACCCCTTATAAAATATAACTTTTATTAGGTTCCTTTAATATAATAAATGACCGATGAAACCATCACGAATGGTCTGCTGAGTGTGCATCAGGGCACAGCGATTATCATAGCGACAATCCAAAAATTATGTAGATAAGAATATATTTGAATCCGATCGCTTTAAATATCGATGCAGTGATACACAAGGTGATATATAGAGGCTCTATGGACTACATATAGTAAAGCCTAGAGCCAGTACAAAATAGCACAACCAAACCTGTAAATCCATTGAGTTTCCTTTTGCAAGATTTACAGGTTTGGTTGTGTGTCACCTCATGGTCTTAATGACCAACTATCATTTCAATGTTTTATTGACTAACTAGAAATTGCTATTTTGGGTGTCTTTTGGTTAAATCATGAATAGTGAAACCGATGAATCCTAAAAAAAATCTGGGATGTTTGATTATCTTACCGGTGGGGTACAGATGGTATTTTGTTTTTGTCCGTTTTGTGACAAACCATTTGTAGACACCCACATCAGATCTATGAGACCCGAATATACTTGTGTATTAATTCATAAATGCCTAATTTAATTAAATATAGGGTCAAGCTAGTGGATTATAAATTAATATTGTTACACACACACTGTTCATTTATATAATTGTACTCCTTAAGTTTGATCTAGAGTAGTAATTTTTTGAATATATAGATAAATAGTGTGGACCTTTTGTGTTATTGTCTGGTGATATCTTTATACAGGACACTTCATCATTTGGCTCCCCCATTATTACATTTAACATGGCCATCTCCTGTATACTATGATACTGTTTTATTGATTAGCTTCAGACTATCTACATATCTTAATTATATATATTATTTTGTATTAGGTTTTGTATTGTACTGTTTTACAATGTGCTTTCCATGGTGAATGGCACGCTTACATCATGTCCGGTCCACACTAGAGCATGTGCTTTCCTGTTTGCATTCCATCCCGGGAGTGTGTTTGATATGCAAACGTCACTTCCGGTGAATGGTTCTGGAACGCTCATAGCTTCTGGCGGAGATTACATCAAGGGGCCAGGTGATCTTGAGCGCATGCGCCAGGCGCACGTAAATCAGCGGTGATTGGCTGACATGTTCCTAGTACACATGGAGCGCATGCGTACTATACATTTCCGGACTCCACTTGTTTGGCGCTCCACATGATACTACGTCTAACTGTATCCATATCGGACCTTGGGATAAAACAGGTGTGTAACTTTTTAATTAATCCCTCCCCTATCTAGCTATAAAAAGACCTTGGCTGCTCCCAGTGTTAGGGACGCACGGCATCTATGTGCACCTCAGCTATGGCGAGTCTTTACTGTAGTGTTGCTACCATCAGCTTCGCACATAGCTTTTAATTCGTATCTATTTTTCTTCCTCCTGAGGAACCCCAAAATATTGAGAATGGGGGGAAACGCGTAGAGGAAGTTTATGGTTTTATCCTTTGTTATTATCTCATTGTTTTGAGCACATTATTGCACTGTATTTTTATCTTTAGTCTGTGAGTGGTGATGCATCATCATTAGGGACCTTTTTATAACATAGGGTGATATAGGGTTATACAGCGGACAGTCAACGGTTGAAGTGGGGGCTCATCCTAGTGGGGGCCATTATAGGACTGACATTGTAGGGAGAGTATTATCATTGTTTATATTTTTTATACCATCCTTCTCAACAGAGGATACCCTACAAACATCTCCAGCTGATCAGCCCTGCCCTGCTGGTTTCGGCAAATAACTGTAAGTGCTATTAATTATCTATTTTTGCAGCATAAATGATCTATTCCAACTGTTTATATATACAAATAGTGTACTATTTGTACTGGCTCTAGGCTTTACTATATGTAGTCCATAGAGCCTCTATATATCACCTTGTGTATCACTGTATCGATATTTAAAGTGATCGGATTCAAATATATTCTTATCTACATAATTTTTGGATTGTCGCTATGATAATCGCTGTGCCCTGATGCACACTCAGCAGACCATTCGTGGTGGTTTCATTGGTCATTTATTATATTAAAGGAACCTAATAAAAGTTATATTTTAAAAGGGGTATTGTGCAACACACTTAGTTACATGATAAGTTTCCTTACCCTTATTTGTTATTTGTTTTTGGTTAGCAAAAAAAAAGGTAATGTTTCACCCTATTTGGTTATCAATTAAAAATCTATAAGGAAGCATGTTTTTCTGTTTTATGGTTGTATATTTTCTGCACGTTAATAGGGGCAGCCTTCTTGCTTGAACTGCTGCTCAGCTGTATGATCATGTTTTATATCTGCCACTAGTTTTAGGGGTCATCATTTATTATGATTCTGCCTATGATAATAATAAAGAATCCCCAATAAAGAGAGAAAAAGGCACGCACCCTTAGTGAAGTATGTTACACAATAGGTACACAGTTAAGCAAATTAATAACTCACCTAGTAGTGTTGCACTAAGAGCACTACGCTTCTTTGCATATATCACACAATAGCTGGGTCCTGTAGCTTATGATCCTCTCGAATGTGAACAATACTGGTTCAGCCCAAAATTCAGCAGTAAAACACACAGAAAAATTGGATCTTATGAAGTGCTGGTCTTGGCAGGCTAATGAGGCCATATCCCCCGTAGTTTAAAACAAAAAACAGTTTATTGGTAGCACATATCAACGGTTTTTGGCCTGGAACAAGCCCTTCATCAGAAAAAGTGCATGTTACACATAGACAAACAATGCACACTTAAATACATGGGCTGCATCATCATAAAGGTTATGTTAATCAGGTTATTCAAAGAACAGGGCAACTCCAATCTGCCCTAACAAACAACAACACACCTAAGTTTCCCTTTACTAATCACAGTCCAATAATCAATAGTTCTTTATACCAGATAACTCACAAAACAGAATGATTATACGTAAACTTAGTGTCCTTATGTTGATAGTTTACATCCTGTCCAGAAGCCGAACAGGTGGATGTGTATATCTTTTCTAATTCTGGTCCGAAAAAACCTGAGTGCAAGGAGCTGTAGCGGAGTTCAAAGGGGATGAAGTTATGACATGGACCATGCCACACATAAGCGCTACATGGTAAATGTTGGAACGGAAACAGTGATTGGCATGAACACAATGGCGTACCAAAAGGGGGCGCCCCGGGTGCCACTCACAAGGGGGGTGCCATGACGGAGTCACCGCCCCCCCAATCTAGTGGCGTAGTGGCTGGGGTGCGGACCGAACCGGGCGACACCAGCCTGATGGGGTGACACCATGCCACACAGTGACCGGGGTGCCCCCCTCGTCTTCAGCTGCACTTGCTCCCATCCATTAGCACCCCATTACCTCGCTCTGCCGATCCCCGTTTGCAGTTGTGCTGGCGGCCTGGCCCGGGTCTGATGAGGCATGTCGCGCATGTGATGTCCCTACGCAGACCCACGCAGGAGGATGTCAGTGACATCACTCTTCAGGCCACCGCCGGAGGGACGAAATGCTGCCATGTATGTGTGTGTGTCTGTCTATATGTGTGTGTGTCTCTGTCTATGTGTGTGTCTATGTTTGTGTCTGTGTGTGTCTGTCTATGCGTGTTTCTGTCTATGCGTGTGTGTGTGTGCTTGTCAGGGGACGGACGGACTATGCTTCCTAATGTGGGGAATCTGATACCTAATGTGGAAATCTATGCTACCAAATGTGGGGAATCTGTGCTACCTAATGTGGAAAACTATGCTACCTAATGTGGGGAATCTATGCTACCTAATGTGGGGAAACTGCGCTTCCTAATGTGGGGAATCTATGCTACCTAATGCGGGGAATCTATGCTACCTAATGTGGGGAACTATGCTACCTAATGTGAAGGAGGGGGTGTAATTAAGGGGGGTGTAATTGGGGGAAGGGATTGGGGTGTAATTAAGGGGGGTGCGGGTGGGGGGGGGGGTGTAATTAAGGAGGGGGTGGGGGGGGGCCAAACAAAGGGTCCGCCCCGGGTGCCAAATTCTCTAGGTATGCCCCTGCATGAACAATGAGTGTTATGCGCGCTTGTTCAAGTTGTCTGAATAGTGCTGATAAAATATCCAATAAAGGAAAAAAAAATCGCCATATAAATAAGCACTCTCCTTAATAATTGTCAATATCATGCCAGTGAGCCATATAATGGCTATAGCGTAGTTCAAAAGGGGCGGAGCTATATTCTGGATTATACTGTGCATCAGCGCTACACTGTAAGTATGAAGATAAAAACTATAATAATAATTTTATGTATATATACCTTAAATGGGATGCATACAAATTAAAGAAAGTATTATATATTAAATTTCACAGATAGCCTTAGAATAATATGTGCTACCAATAAACTCCTTTTTGTTTTGAACTACAGGGATATTGCCTCTAAGGCCTGCTGAGACCAGTGCTGCAATAGATCCAAATTTTCTGTGTGTTTTACTGTGCTAATAATAAAGAGACTAATATGGACATTTTAAAAATATTATAATAAAAGATGTACACTGCCCCCAAAAATAAAGGGAACACAAACAACACAATGTAACTCCAAGTTAATCACACTTCTGTGAAATCACACTGTCCACTCAGGAAGCAACACTGATTGACAATCAATTTCACATGCTGTTGTGAAAATGGAATCGACAATAGGTGGAAATTATAGGCAATTAGCAAGACACCCCCAATAAAAGAGTGGTTCTGCAGGTGTGACCACAGACCACTTCTCAGTTCCTATGCTTCCTGGCTGATGTTTTGGTCACTTTTGAATGCCGGCCGTGCTTTCACTCTAGTGGTAGCATGAGTCGGAGTCTACAACCCACACAAGTTGCTCAGGTAGTACAGCTCATCCAGGATGGCACATCAATGCAAGCTGTGGCAAGAAGGTTTGCTGTGTCTGTCAGCGTAGTGTCCAGAGCATGGACCAAGAGACAGGCCAGTACATCAGGAGACGTGGAGGAGGCTGTAGGAGGGCAACAACCCAGCAGCAGGACCGCTACCTCCGCCTTTGTGCAAGGAGGAGCACTGTCAGAGCCCTACAAAATGACGTTCAGCAGGCCACAAACGTGCATGTGTCCACTCATACAATCAGAAACAGACTCCATGAGGGTGGTATGAGGGCCCCACATCCACAGGTGGGGATTGTGCTTACAGCTCAACACCTTGCAGGATGTTTGGCATTTGCCAGAGAACACCAAGATTGGCAAATTGAGCCCTGAGCACATGTGACAGACGTGACAGAGTCTGGAGACGCCGTGGATAACGTTTTGCTGCCTGCAACATCCTCCAGCATGACAGGTTTGGCGGTGGGTCAGTAATGGTGTGGGGTGGCATTTCTTTGGGGGGCCGCACAGACCTCCATGTGCTTGCCACAAGTAGCCTGACTGCCATTAGATGAGAGATGAGATCCTCAGACCCCTTGTGAGACCATATGCTGGTGCGGTTGGCCCTGGGTTCCTCCTAATGCAAGACAAAGCTAGACCTCATGTGGCTGGAGTGTGTCAGCAGTTCCTACAAGAGGAAGGCATTGATGCTATGGACGGGCCCACTTGTCCCCCCTTTATATTTTGAGCAATGTATTTTTAACCCATTTCTGTGGAGCAATTTATGATTTTTCACCCTTTTTTCTTCCTCACCTTATAATAAGATTTTACTTATCCATATCCAGTTGTATTATGGCTTGCAGAGACTCTGGAGCTCCCAGCTGTGGCTCTGGGATCCAGCCAGCCACATAGCTCTGCAGACTAGATCAAGGGGCCCCGTTCTCCTCCTGCTCCCCATCTCATAATAAACCTGGTGGTCGGGTCCACCACCTACTGCCTCCCTCTCCTCTGCTGCCGTGCTCTTCACCCCCGGCCTTGGGGTAGTGCCAGGCTGCCTCCATCCTCCTCTGCAGCCTCAGCCTTACAGCAAGGTGGGCTTTCCTTCCCTCTCTGCACCAGGGACTCTGTGGGCCACAAAACCCCTTCCTTAGCTCCTCAAACCCCTAGTGTCTTGGGGGACCTGTCAATTGCCATGGAGCCTTCAAGGAGCCCTTCTCTGCTTACCCTGCCTGAACTGTCAGCTCCAGCATCCCTGTCCCTTTTCTCTTCCCTGGAGCGACTTTCCTCCTCTCTGGTGGCCCTTCTGCCTCAGCAAGAAGCCCCTGAACCTCATCTGGACTCTCCTGGTCCCTCCTGGAGCTCTTCTGGGGGCTGCCCTTGGCCTGCACCATGGCCTTATGTTGACGGCCCAGATCCATCGCCCCTCAGCTGTCGCCCAACCCTGCTCCCCTCTCCGCTTCCCTATGAGGAGGACCTTCTGCCCATGCTCACAGATATCTTTAATTTGGTCCTTGGTAAACCTGCTCAGGCCCCGAGTGAGATTGACAAAGCCCTCCGACCTTCCAGCACTTACCCATCCAGACCAAGTGATGTAATCTGTCGGATTCATTACTTCTCAATCAAGTAGGATATCATGAATGTAACATGCTGCGCTCCGGCCGCCAACTCCGGCCGTGAGCGCAGCGTCCCCGACTCCCGGTGGGGCGGGGAATCGCATCGCGGGACACGCCCGCATGCGAATCCTGGCCCATCCATTACCTCGTTCAGCTCCTGCCGCTTCCTCTCAGCCCTGGTGCGCACGTCCCCATCCCTTAGGGCGCGCGCGTGCCGGGGCTTTGAAATTTAAAGGGCCAGTGCACCCATAATTAGTGAATGCACCTGTCCCCATGTTTTAAGTTGTTTGCACCTCCCACACTTCCCTGACGTATCTTCAGTGCTCATTGCTTAAGAGAAAGGGTTCCCATAGCTTGTTTTGCCTACCAGTGTTTCCAGACCTTCCTGCTATGTTTTTGACTCCGAACCTTTGCCGCCTGCCTAGACCTTCTGCTACGTTGACTACGCCTCTGTCTCATCCTCCGGTACCTCGCCTTGCCCACTTACCTGTGTTGCATTGGGGGTAGCGACCTGGGTGTCGCATGAATAAGCTCACCACCTCTGCAAAACTGACATTAATGGGGTAAAATTTCTGTTGTTCCTGCACTCCCCCTGCATTTTCTTTGACTTAGAACCTTAGTCAAACCCCTGCTGGCGGTTCTCCAGTCCTGCAATATTCTGTACAACTGATGTTTGTCCTTTGCGCTTCATATCATCATGACAGGTCAGCTACCCTGCGCTCACCAGCAGACCTCCTGAACTTTCTGCAAACCTCTGACATGGCCCATGTGGCTTTCCCAGGTTGTTTCTTCCTTTCAGGCACTGAATCCGCACCCTCGCCAGGGCATGGCTGAATGGCTGTCGCCAAGGCCCATACATTCAAGACATCGCCTTTGCAGTCTCTCTGGCTCTGGACTGCTTATGTACCATTATGGTTAGTGCTACACCTTCCTAATGACGTTAGTTAAAGTCACCTCCCTGAATTTTCAGGGCTTTAATATTCCTGAGTAGAGAGCAACGATTCTGTACTCTATGTACAAGTTGAGAGCCGCAGTGGTGTGCTTACTTGAGATTCATCTTCTTTGTGACCATGCCATGCTGTATCATGACCGGGGGTGGACAGGGAGAGTGAGCCCTAAGCTGTCCCTAGAAATACTCTCCCTGTCTACTTGCCCATTCGCCCTAAACAGCGGATCAACAACTTGGAGCTGGTCCCTCCCTGTGCTTAAGTGCAATGTGCATAAGGTACACAAATAATACTGCACCTAGACAGGGACATGTCAAAAACATAACAGGAAAACAATCAAACAACTAGATAAACCAGACAGGATATAAATATACAAACAGGGCAGGATATAGTGTACGAACATACAGTTTAGAAACAGGAATCAAGATAAACAGCAGATATGAATAAATGAACAAAACTATGAACAAAACTATATATGGAATAAGTATACCAGGAGATGGAGGGGATGAACAGATGAACTGAATGTAAAACAATAAACAGGTCAGGAAACATAGAACACTGTTCACACTGGACACTGAACAAAGAACAAACTAGTAACAGTTTATAGAAGAAAAGAAAATGAGGAGGCACTCACGTACAGATTCGTGGGGAGCTGTATTCTTTATTCTCGGTGCAGCATAGAACAGCAAACGTGGGACGCCAGAGCAATGGAGTGCAGACCGTGACAATTGTTTCACGCCCCTCTGGGCTTTTCTTCAGACAAATCCACCTGTTTAACTTTCTTAGGCTTAGAAAGGGTTAATTATAGAGAAGGGATAGATCGTCACAAAGCCCTCTTGCAACGAGAGGCCAGGATTATATTAGAAATGAATGCCCAAGGTAACCTGGGGCTTAAT
This sequence comes from Hyla sarda, assembly GCF_029499605.1. NCBI lineage: Eukaryota > Metazoa > Chordata > Amphibia > Anura > Hylidae > Hyla > Hyla sarda. The sequence continues at coordinate 67,654,062 of NC_079197.1, read as the reverse complement.
GACCAGCTAGACCTTAGTGTCTTTTTATAATAACACTTTATACTCCGTATATAGAAGTTTGTCCGCACTTGCGGTATCTTGTTTTTAATTTGTCTATATTTGTATAGTAGATACCTCCCCTCTGTGACGTCAGGCAAGGTGAGAGTACTTACCTGCATGAAGATCCGGAGGTGGACTTGTCTGAAGAAACGCCCAGAGGGGCGTGAAACAATTGTCACGGTCCGCACTCCATTGCTCTGGCGTCCCATGTTTGCTGTTCTATGCTGCACCGAGAATAAAGAATACCGATCCCCACGAATCTGTACGTGAGTGCCTCCTCATTTTCTTTTCTTCTATAAACTGTTTGTTACGCCGAGCGCTCCGGGTCCCTGCTCCTCCCCGGAGCGCTTGCGGCGTTCCTCACTCTGCAGCGCCCCGGTCAGACCCGCTGACCGGGAGCGCTGCACTGACATTGCCGGCGGGAATGCGATTCGCATAGCGGGACGCGCCTGCTCGCGAATCACATCCCAAGTCACTCACCTGTCCCGATCCCCGGCTGTCACGTCCTGGCGCGCGCGTGCCAGCTCTCTAAGATTTAAAGGGCCAGTGCATCAATGATTGGTGCCTGGCCCAATCAGCCTAATTAGCTTCCACCTGCTCCCTGTCCATATTACCTCACTTCCCCTGCACTTCCTTGCCGGATCTTGTTGCCTTGTGCCAGTGAAAGTGTTTAGTGTTGTCCAAAGCCTATGTTCCAGATCTCCTGCTATCCTCTACGAAACTTGCCGCCTGCCCCGACCTTCTGCTACGTCTGACCTTGCCTCTGCCTAGTCCTTCTGTCCCACGCTTTCTCAGCAGTCAGCGAGGTTGAGCCGTTGCCGGTGGATACGACCTGGTTGCTACCGCTGCAGCAAGCCCATCCCGTTTTGCGGCGGGCTCTGGTGAAAACCAGTAGCAACCCTAGAACCGGTCCACCGACACGGTCCACGCCAATCCCTCGCTGACACAGAGGATCCACATCCAGCTAGCCGAATCCTAACAGTAGATCCGGCCATGGATCCCGCTGAGGTGCCGCTGCCAAGTCTCGCTGACCTTACCACGGTGGTCGCCCAGCAGTCGCAACAGATAGCGCAACAAGGACAGCAGCTGTCGCAGTTGACCGCCACGTTACAGCAACTTCTGCCACTGCTACAGCAGCAACCATCTCCTCCGCCAGCTCCTGCACCTCCTCCGCAGCGAGTGGCCGCTCCTAGCCTCCGCTTGTCCCTGCTGGACAAATTTGATGGGGACTCTAGACTCTGCCGTGGCTTCTTGTCTCAATGTTCCCTACATATGGAGATGTTGTCGGACCAATTTCCTACAGAACGGTCTAAGGTGGCGTTTGTAGTGAGTCTTCTGTCTGGAAAGGCCTTGTCTTGGGCCACACCGCTCTGGGACCGCAATGATCCTGCCACAGCCACAGTCCAGTCCTTCTTCGCTGAAGTCCATAGTGTCTTCGAGGAACCAGCCCGAGCTTCTTCTGCCGAGACTGCCCTGCTGAACCTGGTCCAGGGTAATTCTTCAGTAGGCGAGTATGCCATCCAATTTCGTACTCTCGCTTCCGAATTATCTTGGAATAACGAGGCTCTCTACGCGACCTTTAAAAAAGGCCTATCCAGTAACATCAAGGATGTGCTGGCCGCACGAGAGATTCCTGCCAACCTGCAAGAACTTATCCATTTGGCCACCCGCATTGACATGCGTTTTTCTGAGAGACACCAGGAAAAAGACCTTGATCTCTGGGCACCTCTCTCACAGTATCCTTTGCAATCTACCCCTGTGCCTCCCGCCGAGGAGGCTATGCAAGTAGATCGGTCTCGCCTGACCTATGAAGAGAGGACTCGCCGTAGGGATAAAAATGTATGTCTTTACTGCGCTAGTACCGAACACTTCTTGGTGGATTGCCCTATTCACCCTCCACATCTGGGAAACGCACGCACGCACCCAGCTCACGTGGGTGTGGCGTCTCTTGGTACGAAGTCTGCTTCTCCACGTCTCACTGTGCCCGTGCGGATTTCTCCTTCTGCCAACTCCTCCTTCTCAGCCGTGGCCTTCTTGGACTCTGGTTCTTCTGGAAATTTTATTCTGGCCTCTTTGGTGAATAGGTTCTGCATCCCGGTGACTCGTCTCGTCAAGCCGCTCTACATTTCTTCGGTCAACGGAGTGAAGTTGGACTGCACTGTGCGTTACCGCACAGAGCCCTTGCTTATGAGCATTGGACTGTATCACGAGAAAATAGAATTTTTCGTCCTGCCCAACTGCACCTCCGAAGTCCTCCTCGGTCTTCCATGGCTCCAGCATCATTCTCCCACCCTTGAGTGGACCACCGGGGAGATCATGAATTGGGGTCCTGCTTGCCGCAAGAAATGCCTCACGTCTGCTCCCAGTCCCGTCAGGCAAGCCTCAGTGCCTCCTCCTACACCTGGTCTCCCCAAGGCCTATCAGGACTATGCTTTGCCTCCTCATAGCCCCCGTCCTGGTAACACTCTGCCCCGTGCCAAGCTTCACCCTCTGCCCTCCCTCCCCATTCCCACTCCTTCTGAACTGCCTGCCTTTGATGAGAAAACCCTACAATCGCTCCCAGTGTCCTCGTCCCACGTGAAGCAATTACCGACAAAAAAAGGGGGAGACCTAAGGGGGGGTACTGTTACGCCAAGCGCTCCGGGTCCCTGCTCCTCCCCGGAGAGCTCGCGGCGTTCCTAGCTCTGCAGCGCCCCGGTCAGACCCGCTGACCGGGAGCGCTGCACTGACATTGCCGGCGGGGAAGCGATTCGCATAGCGGGACGCGCCTGCTCGCGAATCGCATCCCAAGTCACTCACCTGTCCCGGTCCACGGCTGTCACGTCCTGGCGCGCGCGGCTCCGCTCCTTAGGGCGCGCGCACGCCACCTCTCTAAGATTTAAAGGGCCTGTGCACCAATGATTGGTGCCTGGCCCAATCAGCCTAATTAGCTTCCACCTGCTCCCTGTCCATATTACCTCACTTCCCCTGCACTTCCTTGCCGGATCTTGTTGCCTTGTGCCAGTGAAAGCGTTTAGTGTTGTCCAAAGCCTGTGTTCCAGATCTCCTGCTATCCTCATCGACTACGAACCTTGCCGCCTGCCCCGACCTTCTGCTACGTCTGACCTTGCCTCTGCCTAATCCTTCTGTCCCACGCCTTCTCAGCAGTCAGCGAGGTTGAGCCATTGCCGGTGGATACGACCTGGTTGCTACTGCCTCAGCAAGACCATCCCGCTTTGCGGTGGGCTCTGGTGAAAACCAGTAGCAACCCTAGAACCGGTCCACCGACACGGTCCACGCCAATCCCTCGCTGACACAGAGGATCCACATCCAACTAGCCGAATCCTAACACTGTTACTGTGTAACACTGGGAGGATTGAGCACCGCATTAGGAAGTGGATGGTTCGGGTGTCTGAACGCCGCACAGCCCTCTATCAGAGGTGCACGCTAGTATAGCTACATACTCAGCAGCAGCGCCAGTACTATTTCTACTCTACGGAAAGAACAAACTAGATTCCCCACTCCAAACATGGAGGGACATCAATACAAATGCCAAAAAGACTTGTAGCCGGCGGTCAAACTCCACCGTTAGATCAGGACACTGGCCTAGAAGGAAACAGAAATATAATACATGGAACACTAGACTGAGAACCAGATGAGTCTGAACAGACTCCACAAAACCAAACTCCACAACATGGAGGAATACGGATCAAGACTCTAAACAGGAATACTAAATACTGAGAATGGATACAAGCACAAGACTAACAGTGTGAACACAGACTAAGATATAACAAGGTACTAAAAGCTGACAGATGTACTTAAAACCAAGCAGACTAAAATCAATATCATAACAGGAATCAAACCATGGTTAAAACTCAGACATAGCAAAGATAAAACTAATAACCAGCACAGAGTTCAGCAGAGCTCTGGTATATATAGCCCCGCTGAAGTTCCCATTGGCTAATAGCATAAACTATTTCTTAGCCAGGGAGAATATCACAGAAAACAGATCAGTCTGAACAGGGCCTAAAACGGAAAAATGCAAAAACATAAAAATGGACATTGCATGCTGCATCACAACCGGCATTACTTTGCCTGGTATCACAGTAGCAGCCCATCCCACAAGAAGAAGAGGGTAGCTACACTATTTTACAAATCTCTACCGGTCCAAGTCTGAGACTCAAAAGTGGATGACGATGCACCCTATATAGTTAGTACGGTCGAAAAAAGACATATGTCCATCAAGTTCAACCAGGGAATTAAAGGGTAGGGGTGTGGCACGATATTGGGGGAAGGGATCGGATTTTATATTTCTTCATAAGCATTAATGTTCTTTTGTTCCAGGAATGTATCTAATCCTGTTTTAAAGCTGTTAATTTTTCCTGCTGTGACCAGTTCCTGAGGTAGACTGTTCCTTAAGTTCACAGTTCTCATGGTAAAGAAGGCGTGTCGTCCCTTGAGACTAAACTTTTTCTTCTCCAGACGGAGGGAGTGCCCCCTCGTCCTTTGGGGGGGTTTAACCTGGAACAGTTTTTCTCCATATTTTTTGTATGGGCCATTAATATACTTATATACATTTATCATATCCCCCTTAAATGTCTCTTCTCAAGACTAAACAATTGTAACTCCTTTAATCGCTCCTCATAGCTAAGATGTTCCATGCCCCATATTAGTTTAGTCGCACGTCTCTGCACCCTTTCCAGCTCCGCGGTGTCCCTTTTATGGACAGGCGACCAAAACTGAACAGCATATTTCAGGTGAGGCCGTACCAATGCTTTATAAAGGGGGAGTATTATGTCCCTGTCCCTTGAGTCCATGCCTCTTTTGATACATGACAATATCCTGCTGGCTTTGGAAGCAGTAGCCTGACATTGCATGCTATTCTGTAGTCTGTGATCTACAAGTACACCCAGATCCTTCTCTACCAGTGACTCTGCCAGTTTAATCCCCCCTAAGACATAGGATGCATGCAGGTTATTAGTACCCAGATGCATAACTTTACATTTATCCACATTGAACCTCATTTGCCAAGTGGATGCCCAGACACTTAGTCTATCCAAGTCATCATGTAACCTATACACATCCTCTATAGACTGTACCGTGCTACAAAGCTTGGTGTCATCTGCAAAGATAGAAACAGAGCTGTTAATGCCATCCTCTTTATCATTGATAAATAAATTAAACAACAGCGGTCCCAGTACAGAACCTTGGGGTACACCACTAATTACCGGGGACCAATCAGAGTACGAATCATTGACCACCACTCTCTGGGTACGATCCATGAGCCAGTGCTCAATCCAGTCACAAACTAAAGTTTCCAAACCCAAAGACCTTAACTTACCTGTCAGACATCTATGAGGGACAGTATCAAACGCTTTAGCAAAATCCAGAAACACTATATCCACAGCCATTCCTCTGTCAAGGCTTCTACTCACCTCTTCATAAAAGCAAATTAGATTGGTTTGACAACTTCTATCCTTAGTAAACCCATGTTGGTTATCACTTATAATACAATTATCCCCTATGTATTCCTGTATGTAATTCCTTATAAGTCCTTCAAACTATTTACACACAATGCACGTTAAACTTACCGGTCTATAGTTTCCTGGGGAAGACCTAGAGCCCTTTTTGAAGATTGGCACCACATTCGCCTTGCGCCAGTCCCTTGGCACAATACCAGACACCAGTGAATCTCTAAATATCATGAACAGGGGTACAGATATTACTGAACTTACCTCTCTAAGAACTCTTGGGTGCAATCCATCTGGCCCTGGAGATTTGCTTACATTTATATTACTTAACTTACCTTGTACCATCTCTACATTAAGCCAGTTCAGTACATTACATGATGTGTTACCAGCACTGACCTGTTCAATGTCAGCTCCTCCTTCTTCCCTAGTATATACAGAACTAAAGAACCCATTCAGTAGCTCCACTTTCTCTTTATCGCCTGTGACAACCTCCCCATTATCATTATTAAGGGGTCTTACATGCTCTGTCCTTGGTTTTTTTGCATTTATATATCAAAAAAAATATTTAGGATTAGTTTTGCTTTCTTTGGCCACCTGTCTCTCATTTTGAATTTTTGCTGCTTTTATTACATTTTTACAGATTTTATTAAGCTCCTTGTACTGTTTAAATGTTATAGCTGACCCATCAGATTTGAATTTTCTGAAGGCTATTTTTTTGTTGTTTATTGCTATTTAACATAATTTGTCAGCCATGTAGGATTTAGTTTTATTTGTTTATATTTGTTCCCCTTTGGTATAAATTTAGCTGTATAGTTATTTAGAGTTGATTTAAAGATGTCCCATTTACCTTCTGTATCAGTATTTGAGAACACCTCCCCCCAGTCTATGTCCTGTTATGCAGCCCTCAGCCCAGGGAAGTTTGCCTTTTTAAAGTTATATGTTTTTGCCTTCCCCGCCTGTCTTTGTTTTCTACATTTTAAGTCAAAAGTAACTATATTGTGGTCGCTATTACCAAGGTTGTTCCACACAGTTACATTACCAACCAGCTCTGCGTTGTTGGAAATGATCAAATCCAACAAGGCATCACTTCTTGTTGGGTCCTCCACAAACTGGCCCATAAAATTATCCTGCAATAAATTTAGGAATTGTCGCCCCTTTGTAGTTTTAGCCAACCCCGGACCCCAATCTATATCTGGATAGTTAAAATCTCCCATTATTACCACTGTACCTGCCCAGACGGCCCTCTCTATTTGTTTATGCAGCCGACCTTCTATCTCTTCAGTGATATTAGGGGGTCTGTAGATTACACCAAGTATAATTTTTCAGTATTTCCCTCCTTTTGTAATTCTACCCACAGTGATTCCACATCCTCAGAATCATCACACACTATGGCATCGTTCACACTGACTTTCATACCACTTAGAACATACAGACAGACTCCACCACCTTTTCTGTTCATTCTATCTTTGCAAAACAATGTAAACCCCTGCAGATTGACAGCCCAATCATGCGAGGAGTCCAACCATGTCTCAGAGACCCCAACTACATCAATATGTTCCTCCAGTATCAAGGCCTCAAGCTCCCCAATTTTATTTGCTAGGCTTCTGGCATTTGTGAACATACACTTTACATTTCCATCCTTTATGTTATTGGGGTTAATGGGATTCAAGGGTGTAAGTTTTATTTTCCTATGAAGCCTATTCCTATTAACTTTTCTAACCCCTCCCTCCGCTCCACCCCCAGGTACATTTATAATTCCCACCTCTCTATCTACACTATCTTCCCCCTCTTTGCTGTAGGTTCCCTCCCCCCAAGTCCCTAGTTTAAACACTCCTCCACCCTTCTAGCCATCTTCTCCCCAAGCACAGCTGCACCCTCCCCATTGAGGTGCAGCCCGTCCCTACGGTAGAGCTGGTAACCGACAGCGAAGTCAGCCCAGTTCTCCATGAACCCAAACCCCTCCTTCCTACACCAGCTTCTGAGCCACTTGTTTACCTCCCTGATCTCCCGCTGCCTCTCTGGTGCAGCTCGTGGTACTGGTAGTATTTCAGAAAATACTTCCTTGGAGGTCCTTGCCTTAAGCTTGCGGCCTAAGTTCCTGAAATCATTTTTAAGGACACTCCACCTGCCTCTTACTTGGTCATTGGTGCCAATATGTAACATGACTGCTGGGTCCTCGTCAGCCCCGCCCAGCAACCTGTCAACCCGATCCGCGATGTGCCGAACTCATGCGCCAGGCAGATAACACACTGTTCGGCGATCCTGGTCTTTGTGACAGAACGCCCTGTCTGTCCCCCTAATAATTGAGTCCCCCACCACTAGTACCTGTCTGGCCTGCCCTGTACTCCTCCCTCCCTCTTTACTGGAGCAGACACCCCCCTGGCGGTCAGAGGCAATATCCTGCTGCAGTTCTGCTAGCTCTGTAATGGCATCCCCCTCATCTGCCAAGCGGGCAAACTTGTTGGGGTGTGCCAGTTCAGGACTAGCCTCCCTGACACTTTTTCCCCTACCCCGCTTTCTAACTGTAACCCTGCTAACTGCCTGACTGTCCTGCAACTCCGTCCCACTGTCCTCCCTCACCTCTACTCCCGAGAGTGCCTGCTCAGTGAGCAGGAGACTCCTCTCCATGTTGTTAATGCTTCTCATTGTTGCCAGTCGCCCCTCTAGATGCAGGATCTGGGCTTCCAAATGGACAACTAGCACACATCTCGCACAACAATATGCACCCTCAAACTGTTGTTCAAGGATTGCATACATTGAACAGGATGTACATTGGACTGCATTTTCCAACATGGAGGCCATCTAGTTATGGGGATTTCACAAATGTATAGGCAAAAACAGACAGTCCAATTTACACTTCAAATTTTTTGTAGACCTTGTGGGTTCAGAAATTAACACTCACAGCGATCTCAACCTCCTGCTTTCAACCTCCTGTTTTTGAAACTCCTCTTTCACGCTCCCTCTTACACAGCAACACTCAGAAGAGCAAACTCTCAATAAGAGTCCCAAGCTAAGATTTATACACCTGTGCCCAATCTACTCCTCCTCCCCCTAGAGGTGGAACAGAGAAAAAAAAAAAATTAAAAAGGGTGTTTAATCTCTAACAGTTATCCCACTATGTGCAAGAGAGAAAGACTTACCCAAAATATGAATGTGGACTATAGGCAGTCGCACCCACTCCACAGATTCACTCCGCACAACAGATAATCACAGTTTTTGAAACTCCTCTTTCACGCCCCCTCTTACACAGCAACACTCAGAAGAGCAATGTTTTTGTGATGTCTTTAATCCAGGGTGCCATCTACCCTATCTCTACTATTTATGCCCCCAACTAGAGATGGGCGAATTGAAGCTGACGAAGTCTAATTTGTTCCAAATTTCATGAAAATTTTTTTTCGGAATGAATCCGAATTTCCCCACCCTTTGTGGTAACGAATGGCTTCATTTACTACATTTTGTGTGGGCCGGGGGGGCTAAAATGTGAGGAACTCTGGGAAGGTGGGTAGGCGGGATCACCCTGAATCACATGGCGGCATGCAGCCTATCAGCAGCCAGCCAGCCCTTTGATGTCACAGCCTTATATATTCGGCAGCCATTACTGAAGACGTGCATTTTGCTGAGAGACCAGAGACTGTTACTGAAAATACAGATCTTGTCTAGCGGTGAATCCAATCATCTCAGGCCTGCATTCGTTCTGGCTAGAGAGAGCAGGCACTGTGTAGTAATGAGCATTACTGACCTCAATTCTGCATCAATGCAGGCAGGGAGAGTTTAGAAGTTGTTTCATAGTCTGCCAATTGAGAGCATCACAGGAAGCACTTCCCATTCAAAGACTGCAAGCAACCATAGTGCAGGCAAGGACAATTCAGAGAGAGCGTGTGCTTTTTTCTTTTGCAACCATACTGGGGTGTATTACTGTAAAAAAAGTGAAAAATATACACACTCCACAGTTCTAAATTTTTTCTGGTTAAAGCTAATAGGGGGCAGTAAGTGTGAAAGTACTAGATTGTTACGCTTATTCCTGGTGCAACCATACTGGGGCGTATTACTATAACAAAAGGGAAATATATACACACTCAGCAGTTGTACGTCTTTTCTGGTTAAAGCTAATAGGGGGCAGTAAGTGTAAAAGCACTAAATTGTTACACGTATTTCTGGTGCAACCGTACTGGGGCGTATTACTCTAAAAAAAAAGTTAAATATATACACACACCACTGTTCTATAAGTATGTCAGGCAGAGAAGTGTTAGACCATGCACAGAGGAGTAGCAGAGGCCTAAATTTATCAGGCACAAGTAGAGGTCACATTAGAGTAGGGGCGCGTGGCAGAAGGAGTCGCAGTGAGAGGTCTGAGCTCCCGGTGTCAGCTAGCGGTTAACTTGGTCATCCACTTCATCCCAAGTGACATCCGACACCCCCAGTCAACTGTCGTTGGGTTCTTCAGACTCAACTCTCCCTTGGCATGGCCCAGGAGCAGTCCCTGTCCTCCAACTGCCTCTGTCCTATGCGGTTACCAGACGCAGAGAAGTATTGTATGCTGTGCGCTCAGATCCACTATACAGCGAGGACGTTCAACTAGAGTCAGCAGCTACTGGTTAGCTAAGATGTGGAGGAGACATCCGCCACTTCCTCCACTAGGTGGGCAAGTAGTGAGGAGGAGAGTGACGTGGGAGGTGGTGTTGCGAGCGTTCAGGCTCCTGAAATAGACTCCATTGAGGAACTTGAGGATGACATCAGTTATGTGCAGACACAACTCGATAATGATGAAGCCGATCGCACTTGGGAGCTAGGGGCAGAAGGGATTTCATTGAGAAGAAGAGGGTGGCAGGTTGCCCATGAGACAGCAGCTGAGCCAGCAAGGTGGTAGCATGGTTGGGAGTCAGCAGGGTGGCAACAGTGGGAAGTCTGGAGCCAAACGTGCCCCGGGTAGACCACCTGCTTCGCGGCAGCCTACCTGCCTGGGAGGTAGTGCAGCAGGGGTTCCTAGAGTCCGTGGCAGTAGCAGTCAGTCAGTGCAGACTGTTGGGGGGAAAATCAGCTACTTGGCGGTGTGGCAGTTTTTCATCAAGCACCCTGAGTAGGTTAACATGGCCACATGTAAGCTATGTCGGCAGAAGGTGAAGCATGGCCAGGGTCCCAATGTTGGCACCATGATCTTGCATCAACATATGCATCGTCACCATAAAGCGGCCTGGGAGAAGCGTGGCTCCGATATGGTGGTCTAGCCTGCTGCAGCACCTTACGCTCCACCAAGGCTGCCAAGACTCCACCACCCCAACCGAAAGGAGCTGTCTGTCATTCCCATCTACTGTTGGTCTAAATGCTGCTGCTCCTCCTACTTCTTGTCAGTCATTCCGGCAGCAATCTATCACCGAAGCGATGTCCAAGAGACTGCAGTATGCGCCCACTCATCCAACAGCACAGAAGCTGAATGTGCTCCTGTCCAAATTGCTGGTGCTGCAGTCCCTCCCTTTTCAAGTGGTGGACTCTGCACCTTTCAGAGAACTAATGGCTCAACTCTCCGAGGTGGAGAGTCCCAAGCCGTAATTTATTTTCGAAAAAAGCAGTACCAGCCCTGCAAAAATATGTAGAACAGAAGGTGGGCCAGTCCTTGAACCTGTCGGTGTGTACCAAAGTGTACGGCAGCACCGACACGTGGAGCTAACTACGGTCAGGGAGAATACATGTGGCCAGGAAACTTTGCATGCACTTCAGCCACTCATACACCGCAAAGTAAACCCTACTTGAGCTGCAGCGTCAGAATGGCATCCCCAACATAGTCTGATATGCTACGTTTCCACCCGTTGGAATTCCACCCTCCATATGTTGGACCGACTATACGAACAGAGAAAGGCCATCAACGATTACTTGATGATTCAAGCTGATAGAGGTACTCCGCTGTGTAACTTTGATGTAAACCAGTGGCAGCTCATATGTTGCTGTTTGCTCAGGCCCTTTGAGGAAGCCAGATTATTTGTCATTCGCCAGGATTATGGGATGAACGACATCATTCCCCTGCTTCATTTCCTACAACAGTTAGTGGAAACAATGGCTAGTCAGGGCACTGGAGACGTGGCGCCTACACCTCAAGACCACATGAGCCCTGTGGGGGCTGAACTGGATGAGGAGGAGGGGGAGACAGTGGAGCACAGGCAATGTGTGGCGAAATGGATGGTTTTGCTACTCAGCTGACAGGAGAGGAGGAGCAGGAGCAGCCAGAGGAGCTATAGGGTGATGAGGAAGACAGGACTAGTGTTGCTCACGAATATTCGCAATTCGAATATTATTTGCGAATATCGCATATTTGCGAATTCGCGAATTTCGCAAATATAGCGCTATATATTCGTAATTATGAATATTGTTTTTTTTTTTTTTCACAGTACACATCACAGTGATCACCCCTCTCTGCTTCCAGCTTGTGTGGTGTAAAGAAGGCTGTAATACTACTGTGTGAGACTGGTGCGCGAAAATTTGCATATGCGAAAAGTAGCATATGCTAATTTTCGCATATGCGAATTTTCACGTACGCTAATTTTGTATATGATAATATTCACATGTTAATTTTCGCATACGCGAATGTTCGCATATGCGAAAATAAAAAGAATATAACGAATATGCGAATATTTGCGAATATATGACGAATATTCGCGAATTCGAATATGGCCTATGCCGCTCAACACTAGACAGGACAGAGGACCTAGACACACATGGCAGTATGCAGTGGAGATGGAGGCAGGGAGTCCCTCCGAGTCACTTGCACAAATGGCACGATGCATGCTCACATGCTTGCGTAGTGACTGCCAAATTGTCACCATTCAGCAGCGGGATGACTTCTGGCTCTCCACCTTGTTGGACCCTCGCTACCACACAAAATGGGGGCCTTTTTTACACCCACTGAAAGGGAGGACAAACTGACCTACTACAGAGACATCCTACATAGTCAGTTGGCCGATGCCTATCTGCACCATCGTCCATCCACTCGCAGGTCTGACTGGGGGAGCCCTCTGCGCTTACCTTCCACTGCCATGGCTGCTGGGAAGGGGTGGGATGGCAGGAGCAGTACCAGCTCCATCAGCAGCAGCCTGAGTCTACAGTCGCTGATGAGTAGCTTTCTTCACCCGCATAGTGAATCAACTAATCTGCAGCAGCAAGTAGACCTTGAGCAGGACCTGAACCAGCAGGTGGTGGCATACTTGGACATGACCCTGCCAACCCACATTGAAGATTTGCTGGACTTCTGGGCAGCCAAACTGGATTTGTGACCGCAACTAGCAGAGTTTGCCCTGGAAAAGCTGTTCTGCCCAGCCAGTAGTGTGGCATCAGAGTTGGTGTTTAGTGTGGCAGAGACCATAGTAACCACAAGGAGAACCCCAATATGGAGAGACTGATTATTAAGATAAATCAGCCTTGGATCAGCTAGGATTTCCACCCACCAATGCCTTATGAATCAGACTAGATTATCCATGGTACCACACCAACACTTTGACAAAAGTGTCACACATCTGATGCCAAGAGCTCCTTCTTTCACCCACCTTTGTCAGCGGGTACTGGTATTGACACCCACGGCCCCACTCTGTCACCGGGTCACTTTCAGGACTCCTAATGCTGCCACCTCCAGGCTCTGTCATTGTGCAGCCATATGATCTCCTCATGCTGCTGCTGAACCTACAGGCTCTGTCATTGTGCAGCCATATGATCTCCTCATGCTGCTGCTGAACCTACAGGCTCTGTCATTGGGCCACTCTGGGGAATAAATAGGCTGCCGTCACCTCCAGGCTGTGTCATTCTTGTCACGATGCCGGCTGGCAGGTAGTGGACCCTCTGTGCCAGAGAGGGATTGGCGTGGACCGTGCTAGTGGACCGGTTCTAAGCCACTACTGGTTTTCACCAGAGCCCGCCGCAAAGCGGGATGGTCTTGCTGCGGCGGTAGTGACCAGGTCGTATCCACTAGCAACGGCTCACCTCTCTGGCTGCTGAAGATAGGCGCGGTACAAGGGAGTAGGCAGAAGCAAGGTCGGACGTAGCAGAAGGTCGGGGCAGGCAGCAAGGATCGTAGTCAGGGGCAACGGCAGAAGGTCTGGAAACACTGGCAAGGGACACACAAGGAACGCTTTCACTGGCACTAAGGCAACAAGATCCGGCAAGGGAGTGCAAGGGAAGTGAGGTAATATAGGGAGTGCACAGGTGATAACTCTAATTGGAACCACTGCGCCAATCAGCGGCGCAGTGGCCCTTTAAATCGCAGAGACCCGGCGCGCGCGCGCCCTAGGGAGCGGGGCCGCGCGCGCCGGGACAGAACAGACGGGGAGCGAGTCAGGTAGGAGAGCCGGGGTGCGCATCGCGAGCGGGCGCTACCCGCATCGCGAATCGCATCCCGGCTAGCAGCAGGATCGCAGCGCCCCGGGTCAGAGGACGTGACCGGGGCGCTGCAGCGGAGGAGGTGAAGCGAGCGCTCCGGGGAGGAGCGGGGACCCGGAGCGCTCGGCGTAACAGTACCCCCCCCCTTGGGTCTCCCCCTCTTCTTGGAGCCTGAGAACCTGAGGAGCAGACTTTTGTCAAGGATGTTGTCCTCAGGTTCCCAGGATCTCTCTTCAGGACCACAACCCTCCCAGTCTACTAAAAAAAAATTTTTTCCTCTGACCTTTTTGGCAGCCAAAATCTCCTTGACCGAGAAGACGTCCGAGGAGCCGGAAACAGGAGTGGGAGGAACAGATTTGGGAGAAAAACGGTTGAGGATGAGTGGTTTGAGAAGAGAGACGTGAAAGGCATTAGGGATACGAAGAGAAGGAGGAAGAAGAAGTTTATAAGAGACAGGATTAATTTGACACAGAATTTTGAAAGGACCAAGATAGCGTGGTCCCAACTTGTAGCTAGGGACACGGAAGCGGACATATTTAGCGGAGAGCCATACCTTGTCTCCAGGGGAAAAAACGGGGGGAGCTCTTCTTTTCTTATCCGCGAACCTCTTCATGCGTGAAGAAGCCTGTAAGAGAGAATTTTGGGTCTCTCTCCATATAATGGAAAGGTCACGAGAAATTTCATCCACAGCGGGCAGACCAGAGGGCAAGGGGGTAGGGAGGGGGGGAAGAGGGTGACGGCCGTACACCACGAAAAATGGGGATTTGGAGGAAGATTCAGAGACCCTGAAGTTATACGAGAATTCGGCCCATGGAAGGAGATCTGCCCAGTCATCCTGGCGGGAGGAAACAAAATGTCGCAAATAATCACCCAGGATCTGGTTAATTCTTTCTACTTGTCCATTGGACTGGGGATGATATGCAGAGGAAAAATTTAATTTAATCTTGAGTTGTTTACAGAGAGCTCTCCAGAATTTAGACACGAATTGGACCCCTCTATCCGAGACAATCTGCGTAGGCAACCCGTGAAGACGAAAAATGTGTACAAAAAATTGTTTAGCCAACTGAGGCGCAGAAGGAAGACCAGGAAGAGGAATGAAATGTGCCATTTTGGAGAATCGATCAACGACCACCCAAATAACGGTGTTGCCACGGGAAGGGGGTAAATCAGTAATAAAATCCATACCAATCAGAGACCAAGGCTGTTCGGGGACAGGCAGAGGATGAAGAAAACCAGCGGGCTTCTGGCGAGGAGTCTTATCCCGGGCACAGATAGTGCAGGCTCGCACAAAGTCCCCAACATCCGTCTCCAGAGTTGGCCACCAATAGAAGCGGGAGATGAGTTGCACAGATTTCTTGATGCCCGCATGACCTGCGAGATGGGAGGAGTGACCCCATTTGAGGATTCCGAGGCGTTGGCGTGGAGAAACAAAGGTCTTTCCTGGAGGAGTCTGTCTGATGGAGGCAGGAGAAGTGGAGATCAGGCAGTCAGGTGGAATGATGTGTTGCGGAGGGAGATCAACTTCTGAGGCATCCGAGGAACGAGAGAGAGCATCGGCTCTAATGTTCTTATCGGCAGGACGAAAGTGAATCTCAAAATTAAATCGGGCAAAGAACAGAGACCACCGGGCCTGGCGAGGATTCAGCCGTTGGGCCGACTGGAGGTAGGAGAGGTTCTTGTGGTCGGTGTAGATAATAACAGGAAATCTTGATCCCTCCAGCAGATGCCTCCATTCCTCAAGTGCTAATTTAATGGCTAGAAGTTCTCGATCCCCGATGGAGTAGTTCCTCTCCGCTGGAGAGAAGGTCCTAGAGAAAAAACCACAAGTGACAGCATGCCCGGAAGGATTTTTTTGTAGAAGAACAGCTCCAGCTCCTACTGAGGAGGCATCAACCTCCAATAGGAAGGGTTTGGAAGGGTCAGGTCTGGAGAGCACGGGAGCCGAAGAAAAGGCAGACTTGAGTTGTTTAAAGGAGTCTTCTGCTTGAGGAGGCCAGGACTTGGGATCAGCATTTTTCTTGGTTAAAGCCACGATAGGAGCCACAATGGTAGAAAAATGTGGAATAAATTGCCTGTAATAATTGGCGAACCCCAAAAAGCGTTGGATAGCACGGAGTCCGGAGGGGCGTGGCCAATTTAAGACGGCAGAGAGTTTGTCTGGATCCATCTGTAGTCCCTGGCCAGAGACCAAATATCCTAGAAAAGGAAGAGATTGGCATTCAAACAGACATTTCTCAATTTTGGCATAGAGTTGGTTGTCACGAAGTCTCTGAAGAACCATACGGACATGCCGGCGGTGTTCCTCTAGATTGGCAGAAAAAATTAGGATATCGTCCAGATATACCACAACACAGGAGTATAATAGATCACGAAAAATTTCATTGACAAAGTCTTGGAAGACGGCAGGGGCATTGCACAGTCCAAAGGGCATGACCAGATACTCAAAGTGTCCATCTCTGGTGTTAAATGCCGTTTTCCACTCGTCCCCCTCTCTGATGCGGATGAGGTTATAGGCGCCTCTTAAGTCCAATTTAGTGAAGATGTGGGCACCTTGGAGGCGATCAAAGAGTTCAGAGATGAGGGGTAAGGGGTAGCGGTTCTTAACCGTGATTTTATTAAGACCGCGGTAGTCAATGCAAGGACGTAGGGAGCCATCTTTTTTGGAGACAAAGAAAAATCCGGCTCCGGCAGGAGAGGAGGATTTACGGATAAAGCCCCTTTTTAGATTCTCCTGGACGTATTCGGACATGGCAAGAGTCTCTGGGGCAGAGAGAGGATAAATTCTGCCCCGGGGTGGAGTAGTACCCGGGAGGAGGTCGATAGGGCAATCATAAGGCCTGTGAGGAGGTAGAGTCTCAGCTTGTTTTTTGCAGAAAACATCCGCGAAGTCCATATAGGCCTTGGGGAGACCGGATACTGGAGGAACCACAGAGTTACGGCAAGGGTTACTGGGAACCGGTTTTAGACAGTTCTTGGAACAAGAGGACCCCCAACTCTTGATCTCCCCAGTGGACCAATCCAGGGTTGGGGAATGAAGTTGAAGCCAGGGAAGTCCAAGGAGAATCTCCGAGGTGCAATTGGGGAGGACCAAAAGTTCAATCCTCTCATGATGAGATCCGATGCTCATAAGAAGGGGCTCCGTGCGGAAACGTATGGTACAGTCCAATCTTTCATTATTTACACAATTGATGTAGAGGGGTCTGGCGAGACTGGTCACTGGGATGTTGAACCTGTTGACGAGAGAGGCCAAAATAAAATTTCCTGCAGAACCAGAGTCCAAGAAGGCCACTGTAGAGAAGGAGAAGGCAGAAGCAGACATCCGCACAGGCACAGTAAGACGTGGAGAAGCGGAGTAGACATCAAGGACTGTCTCACCTTTGTGCGGAGTCAGCGTACGTCTTTCCAGGCGGGGAGGACGGATAGGACAATCCCTCAGGAAGTGTTCGGTACTAGCACAGTACAGGCAGAGGTTCTCCATACGGCGTCGTGTCCTCTCTTGAGGTGTCAGGCGAGACCGGTCGACCTGCATAGCCTCCACGGCGGGAGGCACAGGAACAGATTGCAGGGGACCAGAGGAGAGAGGAGCCGAGGAGACGAAACGCCTCGTGCGAACAGAGTCCATATCTTGGCGGAGTTCCTGACGCCTTTCAGAAAAACGCATGTCAATGCGAGTGGCTAGGTGAATAAGTTCATGTAGATTAGCAGGAATTTCTCGTGCGGCCAGAACATCTTTAATGTTGCTGGATAGGCCTTTTTTGAAGGTCGCGCAGAGGGCCTCATTATTCCAGGACAATTCTGAAGCAAGTGTACGGAATTGTACGGCATACTCGCCAACGGAAGAATTACCCTGGACCAGGTTCAACAGGGCAGTCTCAGCAGAAGAGGCTCGGGCAGGTTCCTCAAAGACACTTCGGATTTCCGAGAAGAAGGAGTGTACTGAGGCAGTGACGGGGTCATTGCGGTCCCAGAGCGGTGTGGCCCATGACAGGGCTTTTCCGGACAGAAGACTGACTACGAAAGCCACCTTAGACCTTTCAGTGGGAAACAGGTCCGACATCATCTCCAGATGCAGGGAACATTGGGAAAGGAAGCCACGGCAAAACTTAGAGTCCCCATCAAACTTATCCGGCAAGGATAAGCGTATCCCAGGAGCGGCCACTCGCTGCGGAGGAGGTGCAGGAGCTGGCGGAGGAGATGACTGCTGAAGCTGTGGTAGCAACTGTTGTAGCATAACGGTCAGTTGAGACAGCTGTTGGCCTTGTTGCGCAATCTGTTGTGACTGCTGGGCGACCACCGTGGTGAGGTCAGCGACAACTGGCAGAGGAACTTCAGCGGGATCCATGGCCGGATCTACTGTCACGATGCCGGCTGGCAGGTAGTGGACCCTCTGTGCCAGAGAGGGATTGGCGTGGACCGTGCTAGTGGACCGGTTCTAAGCCACTACTGGTTTTCACCAGAGCCCGCCGCAAAGCGGGATGGTCTTGCTGCGGCGGTAGTGACCAGGTCGTATCCACTAGCAACGGCTCACCTCTCTGGCTGCTGAAGATAGGCGCGGTACAAGGGAGTAGGCAGAAGCAAGGTCGGACGTAGCAGAAGGTCGGGGCAGGCAGCAAGGATCGTAGTCAGGGGCAACGGCAGAAGGTCTGGAAACACTGGCAAGGGACACACAAGGAACGCTTTCACTGGCACTAAGGCAACAAGATCCGGCAAGGGAGTGCAAGGGAAGTGAGGTAATATAGGGAGTGCACAGGTGATAACTCTAATTGGAACCACTGCGCCAATCAGCGGCGCAGTGGCCCTTTAAATCGCAGAGACCCGGCGCGCGCGCGCCCTAGGGAGCGGGGCCGCGCGCGCCGGGACAGAACAGACGGGGAGCGAGTCAGGTAGGAGAGCCGGGGTGCGCATCGCGAGCGGGCGCTACCCGCATCGCGAATCGCATCCCGGCTAGCAGCAGGATCGCAGCGCCCCGGGTCAGAGGACGTGACCGGGGCGCTGCAGCGGAGGAGGTGAAGCGAGCGCTCCGGGGAGGAGCGGGGACCCGGAGCGCTCGGCGTAACAATTCTGCTGCCATATGGTCTCCCCATGCTGCTGTCACCTCCAGGCTGTGTCATTATGCTGCCATATGGCCTCCTCATGCTGCTGCCACCTCCAGGCTCTGCTTTGTACCGCTCTGTGGCCTACATAGGCTGCTGCCACCTCCAGGCTGTCATTTTGCCGCCATGTGATCTCCTCATGCTGCTGCCACCTACAGGCTCTTTCCTTGTGCCGCTCTGCAGCCTACATGGGCTACTGCCACCTCCAGGCTGTCATTTTACCGCCAAGTGATCTCCTCATGCTGCTGCCACCTCCAGGCTCTGTCATTATGCCGCTCTGCAGCTTACATAGGCTCCCGCCACCTCCAGGCTCTGTCATTCTGCAGCCATATGGTCTCCTCATGCTGCTGCCACCTCCAGGCTCTATCATTGTGACGCTGCGGCCTACAGAGGCTGCCACCACCTCCAGGCTGTGTCATTGTGCCGCCATGTGATCTCCTCATGCAGCTGCAACCTCCATGCTCTGTCATTGTGCTGCTCTGCGGCCTACATAGGCTACTGCCGCCTCCAGGCTGTGTCATTCTGCCACATTATAGTCTCCTCATGCTGCTGACATCTCCAGGCTGTGTCATTCTGCTGCCATATGGTCTCCTCATGCCAATTCCAAGGCTCTGTCATTGTGCCGGTCTGTGGCCTACTTAGGCTGCCGTCACCTCCAGTCGGTGTCATTGTGCCGCCATATGGTCTCCTCATATTGCTGCCTCCTCCAGGCTCTATTATAGTGCCGCCCTATGGTCTCATCATTCTGCTGCCACCTCCAGGCTCTGTCAGTGTGCTGTCATGTGATCTCCTTGTTATATTGATTTTGTGGTAGTACAGTATGTTTTAAAAGTAAACGCTTCGGGCCCGGGACACTAAGTCATGAGCATTGGGGGGAGGGGCATTGAGAGGCAGGGGCTGGGACAGGCAGTAGCTTGTCTCGCCGGCGGGCCACCAACTTAAGTACAAGCTTTTTCACTGCAGCAATTTATAAACTGCAGAAATTATACACTATTGGAGCTAGAATTACCACGGCTGCTGCCACCAGACTTGCCCTCCAATGGGTCCTCAAAAAAGGATTTAAAGTTTGCTCATTCCAAATACCAGGCTCTGTCATTGTGCCGCCATGTGATCTCCTCATGCTGCTGGCACATTAAACTTGTTAATCTCTTCAAGATCTTCAATTGACATTAAAAAAATCTCTTTAATCTCTTCAATTGTGAAGTCATATGGTCTCCCGACCCCGCTGCCACATCCAGACTCCGTCATTGGGCTGCTCTATAGCAGTGATTCTAATAACGATGCCTGTAAACAGCATGTTATACTGAATAACAGTATCTCACTACCCAAGCACACTCCCTATGCATTTTATGCCAAGGCAATGTGTTCTACACCCCTATTAAGGCTCTCTGTAGCCTGGAAATAGCCATTTTTAATAAAGATTTGCAGCTAATAAATAAGTATCTAACCAAATTGTTTCGGAAAATTCAGCCAAATCGAATTTTTCTAAAATTTGCCCATCCCTATATATGATTAATACAATTCTATGTATTGGAAAAATGTATTAATAAAAAGTGCAAAAAAAAAGATTTCCATTTGTTTTCCTAGTAAAAAGGCTAGCGATGGTTTGTGCAGCCACTAAAGTTATCGTTATCGGCTGCACATTGCCCTGATAGATACAGGGGATAAGCGGTTGATAATAAAGAATTTAAAGGACTGCACATCGGATCCAGTGACTGCTGTACCAGTTGTAATTGTGCCATATAGAGGATCAGTGTCACACTGGCCACGAGCGCGTTGTCTCTGTGTTCCCGGCTGCTGGCGGGGCTGGGATTTGCATCGCGGGACGTGCCCGTATGCGAAATCACAGCCCTTCACTCATTGCGCTCTGCTGCCTCTTCCACCACTGTGTCTCAGCTCCAGTGCGCGTGTCCCAGTGTCCTAGGGCACGCGCACGCCGGAGCTCTGAAATTTAAAGTACGCCAGTACGCCCATAATTAGTTGTACACCTAGCACTACTCTATAAAGTACCTGCACCTCCCACACTTCCCTGTTGGATCTTCAGTGCCCCTAGCCTGAGATTAAACATTCCATTTTGCCTGTTTGCCTTACCCGTGTATCCAGACCTTCTCGCACGTTATTTGACTTCGCACCTTGCCGCCTACCTAGACCTTCTGCTACGCTTGACTATGATACTGCCTTATACTTTGGTACCTTGCCTTGCCCAGCTACCTGTGTGGTTGAGCTGTGTTGGGGGTAGCGACCTGGGTTTCGACTGCCGCAACAAGCCCATCCTGCCTGGCGGCGGGCTCTGGTGAAGACTAAAAGTGAGGGGGTGGGCAACTTTACTATTGGTTGCTAGGGATGTTGTTGTTAACCTTTGACAAGTGTATTTTTATCATTCTAATTGGCCCACAAGTGAAAAGAAGGAATTTGCGAATATTCAAATAGGCGAATATGCGCATATGCTGGAAAAAGTGAATATTCGTAATTTCGAATATATTCGCAATATTCAGGAATTCGTGAATTTGCGATATTCACGATAAAAATTTGAAAAATTTGCCCAACACTAGTGAAGACCAGCAGCACCTTAGACTGCGCTTCCCGATACGGTCCATGTCATCAGCCATACAGGTTAGAGGATCCACATCCAGCTCCGTAACACTCAGAAAACGAGTGCTCATCATAAAGATAGGGGCTTATTATCAGGACAATATCTAAAAGGTACATTGATTGGTTTTATATCAGCTGAGGCAGCCCCGTGATTCTGTAGGCATCTGCTAAAGAACTTTTGGGATATATATTCAGACATGGTTGCTTTGCTTAGCCATGACTATTGTGAAATCTGCAGCAACTTTCTGCTGTTTGCTATGATCTTGCAAAGCATGCAGCATTTTCCTGTATTTGTAGCAATAAACCACATCATGAGCATTATAATAGACTCTGGAAACCAGTGGGCTTGGTTGATGTTCATCTAATGTGTATGAAAACTTTTTACTAGATCTGTCACTATTCTGAAGATCCATTTCTCATATCTATGACAAGCTTTACTCCAGCGGTCGATAGCTTGTTCAGAACAACAATTGCTGTCAGCACAGCATGGACACAAGAAGAATAATGTGGGAGCTGTTTGCTAACAGGAGGAGACTAGAGGCAAATCACTAGTTTACATGAAACCTACATTTGAAGAGCTAAGCACAGATCTATGAATTTCTTTACATAATTCTCTCTTGTCAAAGCCTTGCACATACCCTGTCTCTTGTAAGCATCTGAGCTCGGTTCTTGTGCTGAATCATTAGGACACCAGGCGGTTGCACCCAGGCTTCTCCATCCACTTGTACAGGTACCCCTTCTTCTCCCAAAATAGTAATCTTTACCACACGACACTAACGATATGAAAAGAAATAACGTGCAGGTTAAAATTTCAGGCTCAGAATAATCATGCAGCTTAAAAAAAACATACATGAAAATCTTTCAAATGTTATTTTTTTCTATAGTTTTGATTTTCGTTTAAAAAAGAACTGTACTAAATATATACCAATATATACTCTATGACCCAATGAAATATATCTAAGGGCTGGTTCACATAACGTTTTCTCCCATACAGGAGCGCATACGGCAGGGGAGAGATAAAACCTTGCGCTCCAGTATGCTGTTCTATGAGACGGCCGAAGTGAAACGTTCGGTCCGGTTGCCTCATTTTTGCACGGTATGCGCTTTTTACCCGGACCTAAAACTGTAGTCAACCATGGTTTTAGGTCCGGTTGTAAAAGCGCATACAGCGCAAAAATGAGCCGACCGGACCGAACGTTTCACTCCGGCCGGCTCATTGAAATGAATTACATGGGGGAGCGCATACGAAAGCATACGGGAGCGCAAGGTTTTAGCTCTTCCCTGCCGTATGCGCTCCCGTATGGGAGAAAACGTGATGTGAACCCAGCTTATAATAGTTACTGGAATCTATCTATCTATATATTAAACTCAACGTGTGTGTGTATGTATGTATGTATGTGTGTATGTTCCAGCATCACGTCCAAATGGCTAAAGATATTAACATGAAACTTGGCACACATGTTACTTATATGTCAACAACAAACATAGGTTAGGTGATTTAACCCTTACTCACCCCCATAAGCCATGGGGTTTATGTTTAATGTCCCATACAAGTCAATGGGAAATATATGTTACTGAATAACTTTCAAACGGCTGGAGATATTTCGATAACACTTGGTCACATGTTACTTATATATCCACTTAAAATATAGGATAGCTAATTTAACCCTTAACTACCCCCATTTGTGAGGGTCGGAGTTTTTGTTTAAAGTCCCATGCAAATCAATGAGAAATGTATGTTCCCACATAACTTCCGTACGGTTGGAGATATTTCAATAACTGGTACACATATTACAGGTCAGGATAGGAGGTCGACATAGGAGGTCAACATAGGAGGTCGACATAGGAGGTCGACATAGGAGGACGGGATAGGAGGACGGGATAAGAGGACCGGGATAGGAGGTAAGGATAGGAGGACGGGATAGGAGGACGGGATAGGAGGATGGGAAAGGAGGATGGGATAGGAGGACAGGAAAGGTGGACGGGAAAGGAGGACGGGATAGGAGGACGGGATAGGAGGACGGGATAGGAGGACGGGATAGGAGGACGGGATAGATGGACGGGAAAGGAGGACGGGATAGGAGGAAGGGAAAGGAGGACGGGAAAGGAGGTCGGGATAGGAGGACGGGAAAGGAGGTCGAGATAGGAGGACGGGAAAGGAGGACGGGAAAGGAGGTCGAGATATGAGGACAGGATAGGAGGACGGGATAGGGGGACGGGATAGGAGGACGGGATAGGGGGACGCGATAGGAGGACGGGATAGGAGGACGGGATAGGAGGTCGGGATATGATGACGGGATAGGATGTCGGGATGTGACAATAATATATGAGGACGGGATATGAAGTCAAAAGCTTCCTCCTTTGTTTATTTTCCTCCCCAACAAGGATTAGGAAGGAAAAAACGGGCAACGCTGGGTACTCAGCTAGTATATATATATATATATATATATATATATATATATATATATATATATATATATATAAAATTCAATGTGTGTGTGTATGTATGTATGTATGTGTGTATGTTCCAGCCTCATGTCCAAACGGCTAAAGATATTAACATGAAACTTGGCACACATGTTACTTATATGTCAACAACAAACATAGGAAAGGTGATTTAACTCTTACTCACCCCCATTTGCCAGGGGCGGGGTTTATGTTTAAAGTCCCATACAAGTCAATGGGAAATATATGTAACTGCATAACTTCCAAACGGCTTGAGATATTTTGATAATACTTGGTCACATGTTACTCATATATCCACTTAAAATATAGGATAGTTAATTTAACCCTTAACTACCCCCATTTGTGAGGGTCGGGGTTTTTGTTTAAACCCTTAACGACGCAGGACATATATTTACGTCCTGCGCCGGCTCCCGCGATATGAAGCGGGATCGCGCCGAGATCAAAGGCCTGGACCCGCGGCTAATACCACACATCGCCGATCGCGGCAAGGTGAGGTATTAACCCTTTAGAAGCGGCGGTCAAAGCTGACCACCGCTTCTAAAGTGAAAGTGAAAGTGACCCGGCTGCTCAGTCGGGCTGTTCGGGACCGCCGCGGTGAAATTGCGGCATCCCGAACAGCTTACAGGACACCGGAAGGGCCCTTACCTGCCTCCTCGCTGTCCGATCGGCGAATGACTGCTCCGTGCCTGAGATCCAGGCAGGAGCAGTCAAGCGCCGATAACACTGATCACAGGCGTGTTAATACACGCCTGTGATCGGTGTAAAAGGTCAGTGTGTGCAGTGTTATAGGTCCCTATGGGACCTATAACACTGCAAAAATAAAAATAAAAAAAAGGGTTAATAAAGGTCATTTAACCCCTTCCCTAATAAAAGTTTGAATCACCCCCCTTTTCCCATAAAAAAAATAAAACAGTGTAAAAAAAAAAATAAATAAACATATATAGTATCGCCGCATGCGTAAATGTCCAAACTATAAAAATATATCATTAATTAAACCACACGGTCAATGGCGTACGCGCAAAAAAATTCCAAATTCAAAAAAAGCACATTTTTGGTCACTTTTTATACCATTAAAAAATGAAGAAAAAGTGATCAAAAAGTCTGATCAAAACAAATATCATATCAATAAAAACTTAAGATCACGGCGCGAAAAATGAGTCCTCATACCGCCCTGTACGTGGAAAAATAAAAAAGTTATAGGGGTCAGAAGATGACATTTTTAAACGTATAAATTTTCCTGCATGTAGTTATGATTTTTTCCAGAAGTGCGACAAAATTAAACCTATATAAAGAGGGTATCATTTTAACCGTATGGACCTACAGAATAATGATAAGGTGTAATTTTTACCGACATATGCACTGCGTAGAAACGGAAGCCACCAAAAGTTACAAAATGGCGTTTTTTCTTTGATTTTGTCGCACAATGATTTTTTTTCCATTTCGCCGTGCATTTTTGGGTAAAATGACTAATGTCACTGCAAGGTAGAATTGGCGACGCAAAAAATAAGCCATGATATGGATTTTTGGGTGGAAAATTGAAAGGGTTATGATTTTTAAAAGGTAAGGAGGAAAAAACGAAAGTGCAAAAACTGAAAAACCCTGAGTCCTTAACCCCTTAAAGGAGAAATCCCATGCAGAAAAAGTATTGTGTTTTAAATGCAGAAGCAAAAGTTATATCACTTTGTAAATCACTTACTTTACCCATCTTGTATGTAAAACCTGTTTTTCTAGCTTCTTTGTTCAGAGAAGAAGTTCAGCAGCTCCCTGTTCTGATGACTTGCGACCCCCCATTGAGCTGCATTATGCTGGGGGCTGTGATGTCACAATTTCCCATAGTTCTGCAGCTTAGCCAGCTCTGTGCACGGCAAGAGAACCTCCCATGTGCAGCTTCAGCCAATCATAGAAGCCCCAGTGAGCTGAACAAGCGTCTTCATCTCCTCGGCAGGGAAGCATCTGACAGCCAGCTCAGTGTTTATAAGAGCAAGAACGATGTCCCAATGTCCCGAGAAGAAGCAGAGGGGGAGGGGGAGATCCCTGCTTTCCCCTGCACTGATCACAATCTGACAGCAGGTCAGTCTGAAAGAACGATGTCCTGAGAATAGAAGCAGGGGGAGGGGAAACACTGAGCCTGCTGTTAGGAAAGTGATCAGTGTCTAGGTCAGTGTATCCCAACCAGGGTGCCTTCAGCTGCTGCAAAACTAAAACTCCCAGGCATGCTGGGAGTTGTAGTTTCACAACAGCTGGAGGCACCCTGGTTAGGAAGCACTGGTCTAGGCTGGGCTACTTCTATGATGAACTGAAAGGCATTATGGGAGACAGGAAGTCAGGGACCTCCATGACCAGGAAGTACCGATCTTTCAGAGGGGATTGCAGGAGAAGAGAGAGGGTGAGATACATGAGGAGCAGATTGTCAGAATGGTGAGCTGATGCACTTTCACATGATATAAAAAAAAAATTGTGACTTGGTCCATGATACTTCTTCTTTAAGGACTCAGCCCATTTTGGCCTTAAGGACTCAGACAATTTAATTTTTACGTTTTCATTTTTTCCTCCTCACCTTCTAAAAATCATAACTCTTTTATATTTTCATCCACAGACTAGTATGAGGGCTTGTTTTTTGCGCGACCAGTTGTCCTTTGTAATGACATCACTCATTATATTATAAAATGTATGGCGCAACCAAAAAACACTATTTTTGTGGGGAAATTAAAACAAAAAACGCAATTTTGCTAATTTTGGAAGGTTTCGTTTTCACGCTGTACAATTTATGGTAAAAATGATGTGTGTTCTTTATTCTGAGGGTCAATACGATTAAAATGATACCCATTATTACATACTTTTATATTATTGTTGCGCTTCAAAAAAATCACAAACTTTTTAACCAAATTAGTACGTTTATAATCCCTTTATTTTGATGACCTCTAACTTTTTTATTTTTCCGTATAAGCGGCGGTATGGGGGCTCATTTTTTGCGCCATGATCTGTACTTTTTTTTTATACCACATTTGCATATAAAAAACTTTTAATACATTTTTTATAATTTTTTAAAAATAAAATGTATTAAAAAAGTAGGAATTTGGGACTTTTTTTTTTCGTTCACGCCGTTCACCGTACGGGATCATTAACATTTTATTTTAATATTTCGGACATTTACGCACGCGGCGATACCAAATATGTCTATAAAAAACTTTTTTTTACGCTTTTTGGGGGTAAAATAGGAAAAAACGGACGTTTTACTTTTTTATTGGGGGAGGGGATTTTTCACTTTTTTTTACTTTTACTTTTACATTTTTTTTACATTTTTTTTTACACTTGAATAGTCCCCATAGGGGACTATTCATAGCAATACCATGATTGCTAATACTGATCTGTTCTATGTATAGGACATAGAACAGATCAGTGTTATCGGTCATCTTCTGCTCTGGTCTGCTCGATCACAGACCAGAGCAGGAGACGCCGGGAGCCGAATGGAGGAAGGAGAGGGGAGGTCGGGATAGGAGGTCAGGATAGGAGGTCGAGATATGAGGAAGGGAAAGGAGGGCGGGATAGGAGGTCGGGAAAGGAGGGCGGGATAGGAGGTTGGGATAGGAGGTCGGGATATGAGGATGGGAAAGGAGGACGGGATAGGTGGTCGAGATAGGAGGTCGGGATAGGAGGTTGAGATAGGAGGACAGGATAGGAGGATGGGATAGTAGGTCGGGGTAGAAGGTCGGGATAGGAGGTCGAGATAGGAGGACGGGATAGGAGGTCTGGATAGGAGGATGGGATAGGAGGATGGGATAGATGGACTGGATAGGAGGACGGGATAGGAGGATGGAAAAGGAGGACGGGAAAGGAGGACGGGAAAGGAGGTCGAGACATGAGGACGGGAAAAGGAGGACGGGATAGGAGGACGGGAAAGGAGGACGGGAAAGGAGGACGGGAAAGGAGGTCGGGAAAGGAGGACGGGAAAGTAGGTCGACATAGGAGGTCGGGATAGGAGGACAGGATAGGAGGATGGGATAGGAGGTCGGGATAGGAGGACGCGATAGGAGGATGGGGATAGGAGGACGGGGATAGGAGGTCGGGGATAGGAGGTCGGGATAGGAGGTCGGGATAGGAGGTCGGGATAGGAGGACGGGATAGGAGGACGGGATATGAGGACGGGATAGAAGGTCGGGATAGGAGGTCGAGATAGGAGGTCGGGATAGGAGGTCGGGATAGGAGGTCAGGATAGGAGGTCAGGATAGGAGGACGGGATAGGAGGATGGGATATCAGGACAGGATAGGAGGACGGGAAAGGAGGTCGGGATAGGAGGTCAGGATAGGAGGTCGAGATATGAGGAAGGGAAAGGAGGGCGGGATAGGAGGTCGGGATAGGAGGTCGAGATTGGAGGACGATATAGGAGGATGGGATAGTAGGTCGGGATAGGAGGTCGAGATAGGAGGACGGGATAGGAGGTCTGGATAGGAGGTCTGGATAGGAGGATGGGGTAGGAGGATGGGATAGATGGACTGGATAGGAGGACGGGATATGAGGATGGAAAAGGAGGACGGGAAAGGAGGTCGAGACATAAGGACGGGAAAAGGAGGACGGGAAAGGAGGACGGGATAGGAGGACGGGAAAGGAGGTCGAGATATGAGGACAGGAAAGGAGGACGGGATAGGAGGACGTGATAGGTGGACGGGATAGGAGGACGGGATAGGAGGATGTGATAGGAGGACGGGATAGGAGGTCTGGATAGGAGGTCGGGATACGATGACGGGATAGGAGGTCGGGATATGACAACAATATATGAGGACGGGATATGAAGTCACAAGCTTCCTCCTTTGTTTATTTTCCTCCCCAACAAGGATTAGGAAGGAAAAACCGGGCAACGCCGGGTACTCAGCTAGTATATATATATATATATAAAACTCAATGTGTGTGTATGTATGTGTGTATGTTCCAGCATCACGTCCAAATGGCTAAAGATATTAAAACGAAACTTGGTACACATGTTACTGATATGTCAACAACAAACATAGGATAGGTAATTTAACCCTTACTCACCCCCATTTGCCAGGGTCGGGGTTTTTGTTTAAAGTCTATGGGAAATATATGTTACTGCATAACTTCCAAACGGCTGGAGATATTTCGATAATACTTGGTCACATGTTACTTTTATGTCCACGTTAAATCTAAGATAGTTAATTTAACCCTTAACTACCCCCATTTGTGAGGGTCAGGGTTTTTGTTTAAAGTCCATTGCAAATCAATGGGAAATGTATGTTCCCACATAACTTCTGTACGGCTGGAGATATTTCAATACCTGGTACACATATTACAGGCCAGGATAGGAGGTCGAGATAGGAGGTCAAGATAGGAGGACGGGATAGGAGGTCGGGATAGGAGGTCGGGATAGGAGGTGGGATAGGAGGTCGAGATAGGAGGATGGGATAGGAGGATGGGATAACAGGACGCGATAGGAGGACGGGAAAGGAGGTCGGGATAGGAGATCAGGATAGGAGGTCAAGATATGAGGACGGGAAAGGAGGACGGGATAGGAGGTCGGGATAGGAGGTCAGGATATGAGGATGGGAAAGGAGGACGGGATAGGAGGTCGAGATAGGAGGTCGGGATAGGAGGTCGAGATAGGAGGACGGGATAGGAGGATGGGATAGTAGGTCGGGGTAGAAGGTCGGGATAGGAGGTCGAGATAGGAGGACAGGATAGGAGGTCGGGATAGGAGGTCAGGCGAGGAGGTCAAGATAGGAGGATAGGATATGAGGAAAGGATATGAGGTCGGGATAGGAGGTCGGGATAGGAGGCCAGGATAGAAGGTCAAGATTGGAGGACTGGATAGGAGGTCGGGATAGGAGGTCGTAATAGGAGGATGGGATAGGAGGTCAGGATAGGAGGTCTAGGAGGTCGGGATAGGAGGTAGGAGGTCGGGATTGGAGGTCAGGATAGGAGGTCGGGATAGGAGGAAGGGATAGGAGGTCGAGATAGGAGGACAGGATAGGAGGTCGGGATAGGAGGACGGGATAGGAGGACGCAATAGGAGGACCGGGATAGGAAGACCGGGATAGGAGGTCGGGATAGGAGGTCCGGATAGGAGGTTGAGATAGGAGGTTGGGATAGGAGGACGGGATAGGAGGTCGGGATTGGAGGTCGGGATTGGAGGTCGGGATAGGAGGTCGGGATAGGAGGTCGAGATAAGAGGACGATATAGGAGGACGGGATAGGATGCCGGGATAGAAGGTCGGGATAGGAGGTTGAGATAGGAGGACGGGATAGGAGGTCGAGATATGAGGATGGGACAGGAGGTCATGATAGGAGGACAGGATAGTAGGGTGCACCGGGTACTCAGCTAGTATATATATATATAAAACTCAATGTGTGTGTGTATGTATGTGTGTATGTTCCAGCATCACGTCCAAACGGCTAAAGATATTAACACGAAACTTGGTACACATATTACTTATATATGAACAACAAACATAGGATAGGTGATTTAACCCTTACTCTCCCCCATTTGCCAGGGTTGGGGTTTGTTTAAAGTCCCATACAAGTCTATGGGAAATATATGTTACTGCATAACTTCCAAACGGCTGGAGATATTCCGATAATACTTGATCACATGTTACTTAAATGTCCACTTAAAATATAGAATAGTGAATTTAACCTTTAACTACCCCCATTAGTGAGGTCATTGTTTAAAGTCCCATGCAAATCAATGGGAAATGTATGTTGCCACATATCTTCCGTACGGCTGGAGATATTTCAATACCTGGTACACATATTAAGGGTCGGGATAAGAGGACGGGATAGGAGGTCAGGATTGGAGGTCGAGATAGGACGTAGGGATAGGAGGTCGAGATAGGAAGAGGAGATAAGAGGACGGGTTATGAGGATGGGATAGGAGGACGGGATGGGAGGACGGGATAGGAGGTCGGGGTAGGAGTTAGGGATAGGAGGTCGAGATAGGAGGTCGAGATAGGAGGACGGGATAGGAGGATGGGATAGGAGGTCGGGATAGGAGGTCGAGATAGGAGGACGGGATAGGAGGTCAGGATATGAGGTCAGAATATGAGGAAGGGATATGGGGTTGGGATATGACAACAATATATGAGGACAAGATTTGAAGTCGAAAGCATCCTCTGTTGATTTTCCTCCACGACAAGGATTAGGAAGGAAAAACAGGGCAACGGTCAACCTGTAAAAATATATAAATACTTCCTAAAGCCTAGATTTATCAATCTACCTGATTGATAAATCCTGTTTAGAAACATATTTTCCAATATATGTGAATAAATTGGTATTTTCTTTACTTTATTTCTGTATGCACTTGGTTTCTGTTAATTTGACACCTACAGCATCCATCAGCACTCCCTGAACAAGTAGGGTGGTATATTGTCCCAATCAGTAGACTTTATTAATTGTGGCCAAGAGCTCCCCAGCCACCTAGCCTCACCTGCTCTTTGGGACACTTCAGGGAACAAATATCTAAGCCGGCCTGGAACTCTGTACCGTGATAACAGGAAGGTAACTCTTTTCTAAGTCTGCAGAATCAGTGGCCCTGAAAAACGCATTGGACTGCACAATGCTTAGGCCCACTCTACTGTTTGGATCTTGCCCTGTTATTAGTTAACCACTAGGTTGTGTGAGCACTCCCTATTGCTGAGCTTCTCATTAGTCTACAGCAGTGTTTCATTTAGTCTACTGCAATCGGGAGATATAATTATGGCCATTGCATCAGGCATCACCACAAGTGTTCTTTGTATGGAATATATTCACATCAGGACCTGATGGGGGGTACTTGAGGACTATGCTTGGGAAACATTGGTTTACTGCATGCCTTTCTGCTGTATTGTTTTTTTCTGAATTGCTATTAAATGGACTGACAATGATTTGCTCAGCTCCTATGCTGTTCTAACTTGACCCATAATATTTTTTACACAATTTTCTTCTTCTACACAACAGGGGCAATGGAACAGAAAATAAAGGTAAATTGACTACCGTTCTTACTCTTTTAGACTGCCTAAACTTTTTAGTCAAACAAAGTACTTTGAAAGTGCAGCATCATAGCTCTCCTAGGACATGATGCCTTCTGCGCAACCATCAGATGGAGATGACCTTTTTCCTCCCAGTTAAAGGAAAACTGTCTGTAAACTCCCCCCGCACTAAACAGATGTACTGGCTGGTAGTGCAGGGGACACTGATCAATATGCGGCCTACCATGCCCGCATCCGTCCCGCAATTCGCCTGTTATCTTAATTCTTCTCGATATGCAAATGAGCTACTAACTGGCACAGGTGGAGTTACAAGGCTCCTTCTGGCACTCTGATGTCAGTGCCGCTCGTCCACAGTACTGTCTGGCTTTTGAAAATGCATCCCCTCCCTCCTCAGTGGAGTCCACAGTCAGAGGGAGGGGATGAATATTTGTAAGCCAGGCGGTGCTGCGGACGAGCTGCTCCCCACTATTCAGAAAATTGTCAAAGAAAAGCTGGCAGCAGCAGTTGAGTCCTTTACCAAGAAAATTCACAACCTGGAATTGAACATGAGCATGAGGCCCAAATGTAAGGATCTGACAAATCAGTCCAGTAGAGCAAACATCCAAATTTACAGTCAGCTGGAGACCGTCACTTTTCTGAATGGTGCTGAACTCAACTTCTTCTCTGTTCTCTTGCCTCAACGTGACCCGACTTTTGTCCACATGAATAGTATCCACGAAGCGCTGGCCATCCTAGAAATTCTGACCTCTCAGAAAACTAGCCTGAGGCTAGACCTTATCTTGGCTGCGGCATGTCATTCTTACAACTTGCCTGGACTGCCTGGTCCACTCAACTGTTTGGTAATGTTAGCTCAATCATCCTGGTCCACGGCAGGATTATGGAAAGAGATATGTCCACCAACCTCTTTTGAAGAGAAACAACCTCTGCCTCAACGTCAGCCTTGAGCCCCACATCCAACGAAGGAATGGCAAGTGGTGGGCTCAACTCGCTCTTAGACAACCTGCAATGATGTTTCTTGAACTGTGCCATATTTCCTATGGTCCAGTGCAAGACCCCCTGGCAGGTAATACTGCAATCAGGGATGTTTCATATGTTCTTGTGTTACATTTGATGTTGCTACCTTTACTTTTTCTCCATTCATAGCCTGATGCCTTATCCTTTTAGGGACTATGGGGGAGATTTATCAAAACCTGTCCAGAGGAAAAGTTGTCCAGTTGCCCAAAGCAACTCAATCAGCTTGCTTCTTTCATTTTTAACAAGGCTTCTGCAAAATGAAAGAAGCAATCTGATTGGTTGCTATGGGCAACTTTTTCTCTGGACTAGTTTTGATAAATTTCCCCCTATATGGGATGTTTATCAAAACCTGTGTAGAGGGAAAGTTGACCAGTTGTTCATAGCAACCAGATTGCTTCTCTTATTTTTCAAAGGCCTTTATAAAAATGAAAGAAAAAAAATCTGAGTGGTTGCTATGGGCAACTGGGCAACTTTTCCTCTGCATAGGTTTTGATAAATCTCGCCATATTTGATTTTGTTTAACATCCACTGCTTGATATTAATATACAGTTTTGATATACTTGAGCTCATTTAAACGGATGCCGTCTAAGGACAAGCTGGCTCGTCCTGAGGTGGCAAACCATGTATGGCACATGCTTCAGATTTGTGAAGCTGGGGGACGCCATTAATAGCCAACATGCGTCGATCCCTGTGGCTGGCTATTAAAGGGGTACTCTGCCCCTAGTCATCTTATCCCCTATGCATTGAGGGGGCGGGACATGACTACACGAGGGGGCAGAGACGTGACGACACAATTCTCCATCCCCTGCAGCACTCGTCATCAGCCACAGAGCGATCCTCACTCTGCAGCTGAGAAACGGGGGTGCTTCTGGAGAAATTGTGGGGGTCCCCAGCGACAGGACCCCCGCGATCAAACATCTTATCCCCTATCCTTTGGATAGGGGATAAGATGTCTAGGGGCGGAGTACCCCTTTAACCCTTTAGATCGCCGCTGTCAAAACTGACAACGGCATCTAAAGGGACCTTTAATCTGTCCCGGTGGTGTAGTGGGGTGGATCACCCCCCGCAGTGCAATCGCGGGGGAGCGATCCACTTCCGAGGTAGCCAGAGGGCTTACCTCTTCTGTTGCTGCGGCTCCCACATTGATAGAACCTGGCTGGACCAGGCTTTATCAATTGAGAACAGAGCACACAGATCAATGCAGTACTATAGAACTACATTGATCTGTATGAGGAATCTAATGATTCCTCATAAAAGTCCTCTAAGGGGACTAATAAAGTGTAAAAAGTAAAAAACTCACCAATTAACCCCTTCCATATTAAAAGTATAAATCATCCCCCCTTTTCCCAAATTCCATATAAAAAATATGTAAACATAAAAAAATAAACATTTGTGGTAATGCTTCATGCGCAAATGTCTGATCTATAAAAATAACGTTAATTAAACTACACGGTCAATGGCGTATACATAAAAAATTGCGTATTTTTGGTCAATTTGTATACAGTAAAAACATGTATAAAAAGCGATCAAAAAGTCCCATCAAAACAAAAATGGTACTGATAAAAACTTCAGATCACGGTGTAAAAAAGGAGCCCTCCAAATCCCCATATACTGAAAAATAAAAAAAGTTATAGGAGTCAGAAGAGTACATTTTTAGACATACTAATTTTCATGCAAAAAGTTATAATTTTTTAACAGGAGTAAAACAAAATCAAACCTATAGAAGTAGAGTATCATTTTAATTATGTGGATCTACAGAATAAAGATAAGGTGTAATTATTACCGGAAAGTGCTCTGCGTAGAATTGGAAGCCCCAATATTTACAAAATGGTGATTTTTTTTTTCAATTTTGCCCCACAAATATTTTTTTCCTTGTTTATCTGTAGATTTTGTGATGAAATTATTGATGGCAATACAAAGTAAAATTGGTGGTGTAAAAAGAAAAGCCCTCATATGGGTCTGTAGGTGGAAAATTTAAAGCGTTATGATATTTAGAAGGGATAAAACTAAGGTGCAAAAATTAAAAAACTGTGGTCCTTAAAGGGGTTCTCCCGTAGAAAACTTTTGCCAGAAAGTTAAACAGATTTGTAAATTACTTCTATTCAAAAATCCTTATCCTTCCAGTACTTTTTAGGGGCTACAGAGGAAAAGTATTTCTTTTTGGATTTCTCTTATGTTACGACCACAGTGCTCTCTGCTGACCCCTGCTGTCTATTTTAGGAACTGTCCAGAGCAGCATATGTTTGCTATGGGGATTTTTTCCTGCTCTGGACAGTTCCTAAAATGGTCAGCAGAGAGCAGCAGAGGTCAGCAGAGAGCACTGTGGTCATGACATAGTTACATAGTTACATAGTTAGTACGGTCGAAAAAAGACATATGTCCATCAAGTTCAACCAGGGAATTAAGGGTAGGGGTGTGGCGCGATATTGGGGAAGGGATGGGATTTTATATTTCTTCATAAGCATTAATGTTATTTTGTTCCAGGAATGTATCTAATCCTGTTTTAAAGCTGTTAATTGTTCCTGCTGTGACCAGTTCCTGAGGTAGACCGTTCCATAAATTCACAGTCCTCACGGTAAAGAAGGCGTGTCGCCCCTTGAGACTAAACTTTTTCTTCTCCAGACGAAGGGAGTGCCCCCTCGTCCTTTGGGGGGGTTTAACCTGGAACAGTTTTTCTCCATATTTTTTGTATGGGCCATTAATATACTTATATACGTTTATCATATCCCCCATTAAATGTCTCTTCTCAAGACTAAACAATTGTAACTCCTTTAATCGCTCCTCATAGCTAAGATGATCCATGCCCCATATTAGTTTAGTCGCGCGTCTCTGCACCCTTTCCAACTCTGCAGTGTCCCTTTTATGGACAGGTGCCCAAAACTGAACAGCATATTCCAGATGAGGCCGTACCAATGCTTTATAAAGGGGGAGTATTATGTCCCTGTCCCTTTAGTCCATGCCTCTTTTGATACATGACAATATCCTGCCGGCTTTGGAAGCAGCAGCCTGACATTGCATGCTATTCTGTAGTCTGTGATCTACAAGTACACCCAGATCCTTCTCTACCAGTGACTCTGCCAGTTTAATCCCCCCTAAGACATACGATGCATGCAGGTTATTAGTACCCAGATGCATAACTTTACATTTATCCACATTGAACCTCATTTGCCAAGTGGATGCCCAGACACTTAGTCTATCCAAGTCATCTTGTAACTTATGCACATCCTCTATAGACTGTACCGTGCTACAAAGCTTGGTGTCTTCTGCAAAGATAGAAACAGAGCTGTTAATACCATCCTCTATATCATTGATAAATAAATTAAACAACAGCGGGCCCAGTACTGAACCTTGGGGTACACCACTAATAACCGGGGACCAATCAGAGTACGAATCATTGACCACCACTCTCTGGGTACGATCCATGAGCCAGTGTTCAATCCAGTTACAAACTAAAATTTCCAAACCCAAAGACCTTAACTTACCTGTCAGACATCTATGAGGGACAGTATCAAATGCTTTAGCAAAATCCAGAAACACTATATCCACAGCCATTCCTCTGTCAAGGCTTCTACTCACCTCTTCATAAAAGTGAAATAAAAAAAGAAAACCATTTTCTCTGTAGTATACAGCCCCCAAAAAGGACTGGAAGGATTAATATTTTTAATAGAAGTCATTTACAAATCTGTTTAACTTTCTGACACCAGTTGATCTTAAAAAGTTTTCCACGGGAGTACCCCTTTAAGGGGTTAAAGGTCACCTGTGAATGATTATACCATGCTTACCTTCCTGAACGTGTATAGAGGAGCTCTGCTATTATCATTAAGGAGCTCCACTTGTGCACAACAATTAGTGAATATTTCCTTTCTATTTTAACTATTTGTTCTTTGCTACCAATGTTTGGTATTCTGTGCACCACTTTTTGATGTGTAAAATGCTCTCTCATAATGTTCACAACTTAAAAATTAAAATTTTCTTACCCACAAATGTTTTCTTTCTATCCACACACCTGAGAAAGGTCAAAGGAGTTGTAATTTTTTGGGAAAACATCATGACTAAAGATGTGAGAAATCATTAACATGAGGAATGAGGAACACATGGTGCTTTTGGCGCTCAGAGGAAGCAGGAAGCAAAGGGGCCATGAAGTGCCATCAAGTTGACCAGCATTCCTTGCAACTATTACATGATATCCCAAGGTTTACAATGATTTGCTGGTTTATGTGTCAATCAGCTCCCAGGCCAATAGGAGACAGAAAAGGGGTAGGGACAATTTTAAAGGCATGGCACGCGCTGCTGCCTTCATTCTGGACAGAGGGTGCAAGATAGAAAGACAGACAGTGTGTGTATGTGAGAACAGAGCCAGGATCCTACAGAATTCCAAATAGCCTTCTCATATGACAATAACCTCCACAGCTGGCTGAGCACAAACTCTACGCTATACAATTCCACAGCAAAGTGAGCATAGCTTTGATCTGTGGGTTGATCTCAGTGACCTCCTGTGCTGTCCCTTCCTGTAGAAGCCTCATTGTGCTCTACAAATTCCAGCTAGCCTTTTGTCAGGCATACACAAATATCTGTACAACTGAGCAAAGCTGTGGGCTGACGTGTATGATAGCAATACATATTTAAATTTATGTGAACGCAGCATAGGCATCTGCGCCTTAGGCCTCTTTCACACTATGAAATATCTGCGTTTAGGAACTTCCGTCACAATTTCCGTCACTATATCGGCGAAACCCTGACGGCCGTGACTAAATTGCATTGCAGCCTATGGGGTTTTGTAACTGCCCGTTTGCACCTGTATATGCCCGTAATTCATTGCGGGCGTTATATAGTGACGGGACATCGTGGCGGAAAAATTACTGCATGCCCCTTCCCCTGAAACGTTCATCTTAGAAATGAACATAATGAGACATTGTTTTGAGGAGATAGAATGAGAATACCCCCAGAGATCAGGTTGGCAGAGTCATCCAAGTGGCCAAACAATGCCAGGAGGCATTCAGCAAGCACCCCACCGATTTTGGCCAGACCACGATGATCCAGCATCGAATCCTAACAGGTGATAGTCCTTCAATCAAGGAAAGTTCAGTTTTGGGCACCAGTTGGTACGGCCTCACCTGGAATATGCTGTTCAGTTTTGGTCGCCTGTCCATAAAAGGGACACTGCGGAGCTGGAAAGGGTGCAGAGACGTGCGACTAAACTAATATGGGGAATGGAACATCTTAGCTATGAGGAGCGATTAAAGGAGTTACAATTGTTTATTCTTGAGAAGAGACGTTTAAGGGGGGATATGTTAAATGTATATAAGTATATTAATGGCCCATACAAAAAATATGGAGAAATACTGTTCCAGGTTAAACCCCCCCAAAGGACGAGGAGGCACTCCCTCCGTCTGGAGATGAAAAGGTTTAGTCTCAAGGGGCGACACGCCTTCTTTACCATAAGAACTGTGAACTTATGGAACAGTCTACCTCAGGAACTGGTCACAGCAGGAAAAAATAACAGCTTTAAAACAGGGTTAGATACATTCCTGGAACAAAATAACATTAATGCTTATGAAGAAATATAAAATCCCATCCCTTCCCCAATATCGCGCCACACCCCAACTCTTCATTCCCCCAGTTGAACTTGATTTACGTATGTCTTTTTTCAACTGTACTAACTATGTAACTATGTAACTATGAAAGGCATCGACCAGTGGCCCCGGGTATGTACCAAACAATCAAGAAAATGCTGATCAAGATGAAGGAGGCTGACTTCATCCGGGAGAGCTAAAGTCCCTGGGCCGCTCCTTTGGTCCTCTTTAAGAAAAAAGATGGGACCATCCGCTTCTGCGTTGACTACCGGAAGCTGAATAATGTCACTCACAAAGATGTCTACCCTCTACCTTGGATTGAAGAGTCTTTGACTGCCCTGGGATCAGCCGCATACTTCTCTACTCTGGACTTGACCAGTGGATATTGGCAAGTGCCGATGGCGGAAGAAGATCGGGAGAAGATGGCTTTTGTGACTCTGATGGGGTTATACGAATTTAAGAGTGTGCCTTTTGGGCTATGCAATGCCCCTGCCACCTTTCAACGCCTAATGGAGCGATGCCTAGGACATCTCAACTTCCAAAGTGTGCTATTATATTTGGATGATGTCATAGTCTACTCCAAGACCTATCAAGAGCATCTGGACCACTTGAAGGAGGTGTTTCAAATCCTGGTCCAGCATGGACTGAAGATCAAACCCTCTAAGTGTCATCTACTGAAGCCACGGGTCCAATATCTCGGCCATGTTTTCAGCGCAGAGGGTATTCAGCCTGACCCAGGAAAAGTGAGTGTTGTCAAGGACTGGCCTACCCCACGCACGGTGAAGGACATCAGGAGCTTCCTGGGATTCGCTGGCTACCACCGCCGTTTCATCCCTCACTTCGCACAAATTGCTGGACCCCTTACAGCTCTCCTCTGGGTTAACTTGAAGGAAAACTATAACGGAAGACTCCCCATCCAGGGGCCGAGGAGCAAGAAACAGCGTTTTGGGCTTTGAAGTACCTGCTCACCGAGCCGCCTATCCTGGCGTATCCTGATTAATGTTAGCCCTTTAGGTTGTACACAGATGCCAGCTTTGAAGGCCTGGGTGCTGTTCTATCTCAGGTCCATGGGTGATAGCCCATGCCAGCAGACATCTGCGAGCAGCAGAGAAGAACGACTCCAATTACAGTTCCTTCAAGCTGGAGCTTCTCGCCTTGGTCTGGGCAGTGACGGAAAAGTTCAAGGACTATCTAGCAGCTACCCCTTTCACCGTATACGCAGAAAACAACCCGTTGGCGCATCTGAACACTGCCAAGTTGAGAGCCATTGAGTAGCATTGGACTCCAGGCTAGCCAACTATGATTTCAACACCAAATACCGAAGTGGCAAGTCCAATGTGAACGCGGATATGTTATCTCACATGGCCCCTGGCGAAGAACCACCTGTCGAGGACGAGTGGGAAGACGTGGAGATGCCCCCATTTTATCAGAGGTTCGTGAGTCAGCATGTCTTGACTACACAGGAAGACGGTGAGAAGTCTGTCTTGATACACCTACGCCCTCACCATGGTAGACCACTACTCCAAGTTGGTAGTGCCTGTCAAGGACCTCACGGCGAAGACTGCTGCGCAGATGTTCTATTCCCACTGGGTCCATACCCTGGGATGCCTGGAGTCGGTCCTCACGGACCGGGGAACAGCCTTTGAAGCCCAACTGTTCCAGGAAATGTGTCAGTTTCACGGCTGCAAGAAGCTCCGAACTACGGCTTACCATCCCCAGAAGTCTTCATACACATGCTGCGAGCAATTGTTGGAGATATACAACAATACCATCCACTGCTCCACAGGGTACACTCCTTTCTTCTTAATGATGGGATGGCATGGGCAACTTCCAAAGATCAGAGCATTTGGGTTACAAGTACCCTTCAACAACTCTCCGCAGGTCTCGCAAGACTGCATCTCGGATCATCAGAGGAGGATTCAGGAAGCTAAGGAGATTGCGGGGAAGAAGATGGGCGAAGCCCAAGAAAGGCAGCAGTGAGATTACAACCGCCATTCCTCTGCTAAGCCACTACAACTGGGGGACAGAGTTTGGCTGTGGAAATTTCCCAGGACGCATAAACTGGATTCCATCTGGGAGACCAAACCCTATACTATAACCACCATGCCATACCCAGATTCAGATGTCTACAAGGTCCAGAAGACTGCATTTGAGCCGCAGGTGGTTCATTGGAACAGAATCAAATTGTGCCTCAGGAGGATCTACCGGAACCTCCTCCTCCTGCTCCCGTAGCTGCTGGACCCGTGAGGGAATATGTGCCAGGAGAGGGAATCCATCCATCCATGGACATAGCGATGTTCTCATCCAACCAGCCTGCAGTTTTCTGTGCAATGCCGCATCCAGTTCCAGCACAACCATCTCTGGTTTCCTCACCTGCTGTAAGCCTTAATCCCATGACAACTGCTTCAAATCGAGAACCAACCTCACCACTACACATGGGTCCCAAAAGTCCAGGGCCAAGTTCAACTCCTGACTGCAGCCCTCAAGCTGATCCCTCTGGGACTGAAGCAACAAGAGTTTCAGAAGAAGAAGGCACTCCTGAAACCCAAGAGGTGGTGTTGCGTCAGTCTCAAAGGTCAACACAGGGCCAAAAACCAATTAGATATCAAGACTGACTTCCCATATATTCATAAAATTCAGTGTATACATAATTCAGTACATACCAATCCAAATAGTGCACATTCACAAAGTCTAGTACACATATCTCACTAAAATTTCAAATACAAACCTCACAATCACAAGAAAAGGAAAATGAGTCTTAGGGACTGTTACCTGTTTATTATCAGTCCATACCACTGTAATGCACAAATTTCATGTACTAATATGTTCTTTTTTATCGCTACGTGTTCAGGGTGCTTTTGTGGCCAGAAGGTATTCCTGTAGCTAACTAAAAATACACATATACAAAAAAGGTAAAAGTAAGTGAAATTGTTATCTAGAGTTCTAGGGGTAAGTGTGTAGTACCGATTGACCCTAGTAGCTAAGGCATTGGGCAAAAAGCCTCAGGCAACCCAATCCGTGTATAACAAGGGAAATAATATGTGGTATTATATCAAATATATGTCAATAAAAAGTTAAGAGTGAGATTAATTTCAGTATGTAGAAGCATTACAGTCATTATACATACTTCATTATACATACTTCATGTCAAGTGTAAATGAAAAAAAAAGTAAAAATATTTCCTAGTCATAGTCAAACATCTACCTGTCAGTCAAATGTCATATGTAAATAAAGTTTCAGCTATAGACGGATGTTATAGCTAGGATCAAGCTAGTCATTTTGTATGCCTAGTTGTTAGAGATGCATCATAGTAAAAGAAAACAAGTATACCTATACAGAAAAAGGTATTGGAACGTAATATAGTATAATTGTTATACTGACTAATAATATCATCAGTAACTCACCAAAAAGAAAAGAAATAAATATTTATTCCATCCTGTTCGTAAATAGGTTCCAGAGAATGTATGGACATTATATAAATGCACAGAGACTCTATATATTTTTTCATCATTTTTGTTATCTCCAGCCTGAACTGGAACATTTGGATTAATGCTTCAGGATTGCATCCGGCCCTATGGCCATTCCGTTCCTCTCCCTAAGGGGACATACGTCGAGGACGACTGGTTTCCCGATACAGGACATGGTCCTGTACCATCTCTGGGTCCCCTCTGGAAAAGTCCTTGCAGTCCATAGGGCTCTCCTGCGGGGCTCACCCCTTGCTCATCTTCTGTTAATGCATTGTAAATGTGTTGTGTACATATTGTTCTTTATACATAAAGTTGTACAAATGTACAGAGGTTAGTCATGTGAACCACTGTCATGTGACTCCACCCAGAGTGCCATGGGCACAGGAACCTCAGGCTTAGCAACCAATGGGCTTTAGTCCAGCCTCCTTAGTATATAAGGGGCTGTAGTCTCTAAACTCTCTCTCTTGATTCCTGGATTCATAAGACAAGCACAATACCTGTACTATCTAAATTTTCATTTTTTTGCAGGTAGCAACAGCATTTTAATAATTAAAGAAGGATCTGATTGGTTGCCATGGGAAACTACACCATGCTTCCACTACACATATTTTCAGAGATCTACAAAGAGACTAAACTGCACCATATGTATGGCGTAAATTCATATGCTTTCTTCAAATCAGCCGCAAAAGTGAAATCGGACCACTAAAATATAGAAAACAAAAACAAAAAGCTACCATCAGACATCAAATGGGGATCATTGGAATTAAATTGTATCATTTTGGAATTGTATATTTAACACCATTAGCCCTCTAAAGTGCATGTACGTCTACATTCATCATTTAAAAACACGTTATATTTACCTGGTTGTAAGGTAACAGGGCAAAGGGCTGCCATCAGGAATTTTGGGGGCCCCTTACAAAGCACAAGGCCTGGACCCCTTTTAGTTGTATCAGCATCAGCCCCCTTTAGGTACTATTTGCAGCAGCCCCCTTTGCATTCATTTTCATGCAGATACTGCAAGGCTGAAGAGGCTTTCTGGATAACTTTAACCCCTTAAGGACCAAGGGCGTACAGGTACGCCTTTGCTCCCTGGTACTTAAGGACCAAGGGCGTACCTGTACGCCCGTGGGAATTTCGGTCCCCGCCGCGAG
The DNA here is from genome assembly GCF_029499605.1 of Hyla sarda. NCBI lineage: Eukaryota > Metazoa > Chordata > Amphibia > Anura > Hylidae > Hyla > Hyla sarda. Next base: position 67,610,882 of record NC_079197.1, on the reverse strand, counting down.
CCGGGCGGGGACCGGGCCGTGGTGACTGCTAATATCTATCAGCAGGCACCGCGCGCAAATGCCCAGGGGGTTCATCAGACCCCCACAATGTCGGCGATCGCCGCAAATCGCAAGTGAATTCACACTTGCGATTTGCGGCTATTCCGGGTCATACGGGTCTATAGTGACCCGGTGACCCGGAAAATAAAGGGGATCGCGGATGTCCTAGACACCCACGATCCCCTTGAAGCAATAGGAGTGAGGTGGCAGAGGTGCCACCCCTCCTATCTCTGCTATTGGTGGTCTAGACGCGACCAGCAATAGCAGATCGGGGTTGGAGGGGTTTACTTTCGGTTTCCCCGTTCTGCCCACCCACAATAGGCGGGGCAGGACGAGGAAACCGACAGGGACCGACGCCGAAGATCCACTTACCCATCGGCGACGGCAGCGGGCGACGATCAGCGGCGGCAGCGGGCAACGATCGGCGGAAGAAGAGGACGGCGACGCAGCTCCCTGGATCCGACAGAAGCCGGTGAGTTACTTAGCAACATCTGGAGGGCTACAGTCTGAGACCACTATAGCAAACTGCTGTGTGGGCATGCTATCAGTTGTAGTTTTGGAAGATCTGGAGGTGCACAGTATAGAGATCACTGTGCAGTGGTCTCAAACTGTAGACCTCCAGATGTTGCAAAACTACAACTCCCAGCATGCCCAGAGAGCTGTTTAGGCATGCTGAGAGTTGCAGTTTTGCAACAGCTGGAGGTCTACAGTTTGAGACCACTGCACAGTGATCTCTGTATTACAGCTCTCCAGATGTTGCAAAACTGCAACTCCCAGCATGCCTAAACAGCAAACAGCTGTCTCTGCATGCTGGGAGTTGTAGTTGTGTAGTTGTGTATAGTTTAGAGACCACTGCACAGTGGTCTCCAAACTGTGGACCTCCAGATCTTGCGAAACTACAACTGATAGCATGCCCACACAGCAGTTTGCTGTCTGGGCATGCTGGGAGTTGTAGTTTTGCAACATCTGGAGGTCCACAGTTTGGAGACCACTGTGCAGTGGTCTCTAAACTATAGCTCTCCAGATGTTGCAAAACTGCAACTCCCAGCATGCCTTTCGGCGATCAGTACATGCTGGGAGTTGAAGTTTTGCTACAGCTGGAGGCACACTGGTTGGAAAATACTGAGTTAAGTAACAGAACCTAACTGAAGGTTTTCCAACCAGTGGGCCTCCAGCTGTTGCAAAAGTACAACTCCCAGCATGCATGGTCTGTCAGTACATGCTGGGAGTTGTAGTTTTGAAACAGCTGGAGGTTTGCCCCCCCCCCCCCCCCCCCCCCATGTGAACGTACAGGGTACATTCACACTGGCAGGTTTACAGTAAGTTTACTACTTCAAGTATGAGCTGCGGCAAATTTTTCGCTGCAGCGCAAATTCCTAGCGGTAAATTCACTGTAAACCTCTGCCAGTGTGAACGTACTCTAAAAACACTACACTACACTAACACATAATAAAGGCTAAAACACTGCATTTGCACCCCCTTACACTGTCCCCCCAATAAAAATGAAAAACGTATTGTACGGCAGTGTTTCCAAAACGGAGCCTCCAGCTGTTGCAAAACAACAACTCACAGCATTTCCGGACAGCCACTGCAACAGCTGGAGTCACCCTGTTTGGGAATCACTGGCGTAGAATACCCCTATGTCCACCCCTGTGCAATCCCTAATTTAGTCCTCAAATGCGCATGGAGCTCTCTCACTTCAGAGCCCTGTCGTATTTCAAGGAAACAGTTTAGGGCCACATATGGGGTATCTCCGTACTCGGGAGAAATTGCACTACTAATTTTGGGGGCTTTTTTTCCTTTTACCCCTTATGAAAAAGAAAAGTTGGGGTCTACACCAGCCTGTTAGTGTAAAAAAAAATTTTTTTTTACACTAACATGCTGGTGTTGTCCTTTATTTTTTATTTTCACGAGAGGTAAAAGGAAAAAAAGACCCCCAAAATTTGTAACGCAATTTCTCCAGAGTACGGAAATACCCCATATGTGGGCGTAAAATGTTCTGCGGACGCACAACAAGGCTCAGGAGTGAGAGCGCACCATGTACATTTGAGGCCTAAATTGGTGATTTGCACAGGGGTGGCTGATTTTACAGCGGTTGTGACATAAACCCAAAAAAATATATATATATAGTGAGCCTGAACACCCCACAGGTGTTTGACAAATTTCCATTAAAGTTGGATGGGAAAATGAAAAAAAAATATTTTTTTCACTAAAATGCTGGTGTCACCCTAAATTTTTCATTTTCACAAGGGAAAATAAAAAAAAGCCCCACAAAATTTGTAACCCCATTTCTTCTGAGTAAGAACATACCCCATATGGGGATGTAAAGTGCTCTATGGGTGCACTACAATGCTCAGAAGAGAAGGAGCGCCATTGGGATTTTGAAGAGAAAATTTGTCCGGAATTGAAGGCCACTTGTGTTTACAAAGCCCCCATGGTACCAGAACAATGGACCCCCCCACACATGACCCCATTTTGGAAACTACACCCCTCATGTAATGTAATAAGGGGTACAGTGAGCATTTACGCCCCACAGGTGACTGACAGATTTTTGGAACAGTGATCCGTGAAAATGAAAAATTAAATTTTCCATTTACACAGCCCACTGTTCCAAAGATCTGTCAAACGCCAGTGGGGTGTTAATGCTCACTGCACCACTTATTAAATTCTGTGAGGGGTGTAGTTTCCAAAATAGGGTCACATGTGGGGGGGGGGTCCACTGTTCTGGCACCACGGGGGGCTTTGTAAATGCACATGGCCCCTGACTACCATTCCAAATGAATTCTCTTTCCAAAAGCTCAATGGTGCTCCTCCTCTTCTGAGCATTGTAGTTCGCCCGTAGTGCACTTCAGGTCAACTTATGGGGTACCTCCATACTCAGAAGAGATGGGGTTACAAATTTTGGAGGGTATTTTCTGCTATTAACCCTTACAAAAATGTGAAATTTGGGGGGAAACACACATTTTAGTGAAAACATATTTTTTTCTCACATATGCAAAAGTCCTGAAACACCTGTGGGGTATTAAGGCTCACTTTATTCCTTTGTTACGTTTCCCAAGGGGTCTAGTTTTCAAAATGGTATGCCATGTGTTTTTTTTGCTGTTATGGCACCATAGAGGCTTCCTAAATGCATCATGACTCCCAAAAACCATTTCTGAAAAACTTACTCTCCAAAATCCCCTTGTCGCTCCTTCACTTCTGAGCCCTCTACTGCGCCTGCCGAACAATTTACATAGACATAAGAGGTATGTCCTTACTCGAGAGAAATTGGGCTACAAATATAAGTATACATTTTCTCCTTTTTCCCCTTATAAAAATTCAAAAATTAGGTTTACAAGAATATGCGAGTGTAAAAAAATGAAGATTGTGAATTTTCTCCTTCACTTTGCTGCTATTCCTGTGAAACACCTAAAGGGTTAAAACACTTACTAAATGTCATTTTGAATATTTTGGGGGGTGTAGATTTTATAATGGGGTCATTTGTGGGGTATTTCTAATATGAAGACCCTTCAAATCCACTTCAAATCTGAACTGGTCACTGAAAATTTGTGATTTTGAAAATTTTGTGAAAAATTTGAAAATTGCTGCTGAACTTTGAAGCCCGCTGATGTCTACCAAAAGTAAAAACACATCAATTTTATGATTCAAACATAAAGTAGACATATTGTAAATGTGAATCAAAAAAATATATATTTTGAATATCTATTTTCCTTACAAGCAGAGAGCTTCAAAGTTAGAAAAATGCAAAATTTTCAAAATTTTCATCAAATTTGGGGATTTTTCACCAAGAAAGGATGCAAGTTACCACAAAATTTTACCACTTTGTTAAAGAAGAATATGTCACGAAAAAACAATCTCGGAATCAGAATGATAACTAAAAGCATTCCACAGAGTTATTAATGTTTAAAGTGACAGTGGTCAGATGTGCAAAAAACGCTCTGGTCCTAAGGTGTAAAATGGCCTGGTCCTTAAGGGGTTAAAAGCACTCAAAGAAGCAGATGTGTGTCTGAATACAAAGTGGGGACTTAGGGTGCTTTGACACTATGAAGTTCACCCGTTAATAAACGTACGTTATTATGTATTGTTAACGGAGGTTTAATAACGGATGAATTAACGGATTCTAACGGCTGAATAATGTCTGTCCAAATAACAGGCATATTCATCCGTTAAGACCCGTTATTACATCCGTCATGTACGGACATTTTAACACCTCTACCTACAGACTCCCACAGACAGGACTACTACTACTCCCATCATGGAACAGATTTGTTTCCATGATGGGAATAGAAGTTCCCAGGCTGTGGGAGTCTGCCGGTGGCTGGGGAGGTTACATTAGTGTTTGTACTACAACCCCCATCATGGAACAGACTCTGTTCCATGATGGGGGTTGTAGTACAGGGGCTGCGGGATTGATCGCACTGGGTCTCACTTCTGACACCCGATCCAATCAGAAGTTATTAAGCAGGGGAGCGGGCGGCATATGTATATTAAAAGTGTTGTGGTGGGGGCATAGAGCCCTATATATCTAGCTACCCCAGCGCATTTATAATATGCCTCCCACCAGCGCATTAATAAAAATATGACCCCACCAGCGCATTAATAAAAATATGACCCCGCCAGCGCATTAATAAAAAATATGACCCCCGCCAGCGCATTTATATGTATACATCTATACCCCCGCCAGTGTATGATATGACCCCGCAGGCGCATTTGTCTTAATTTTCCATTGCAGTGCTATATGTGAATGGTATTTCTATCAGAACGCATCCAGCAGCCGCCGGCCAGATGATCCTGATAGATATACTATTCATTCATAGCGCGGCGGCTGCATATGTATATAGATGTGCTGGGGGGGCAGACATATAGCGTTATCTGCCCCCCACAGTGTTTCTACATACACATGCAGCCTCCACACTATGAATAGTATATCTGTCAGCGTCATCGGCCAGGCAGCTGCTGAATGCTCTGCTGACAGATATCCCATATAGCGCTGCACAAATGTGCTATATGTGACAAGTATATCTGTCAGCAGCGCATCCAGCAGCCATCTGGCCGATGATGCTGACAGATATACTATTCATTCATTCATAGCGCGGTGGCTGCATATGTACATAAAAGCGCTGTGGGGGGCAGATAACGCTATATGTCTGCCTCCCTTTACATCTATTTACATATGCAGCCGCCGCGCTATAAATGAATAATATATCTATCAGGATCATCTGGCCGGCGGCTGCTGGATGTGTTCTGATAGATATACCATTCACATATTGCGCTGCACGGGAAAATTAAGACAAATGCGCCAGCGGGGTCACATTCTGCACTGGCGGGGGGTATAGATGTATACATATAAATGTGCTAGCGGGGTCATATTTTTATAAATGCGCCAGCGGGAGGCATATTATAAATGCACTGGGGGGCTAGATATACAGCGCTCTATGCCCCCCCCTGCAGCGCTATAAATATTGCCCCCCCCACAACACTTTCAATATACATATGTATGTCCCCTCACATTGTCCATTTTAAAAACCCCGCTGAGAGCCCTGATTGCCTCCTTAGTACTGGCCATTGAGGGCTCCCTGCGGGGAATTTAAAAATGATAGTAAAAAATACTAGACATGTGCAATTCCTTTTGGACGTAATTTGTTTTTGTCCGAATTGTTCATATTTCGTACATTCGGATTGATCTGAATGTACAAAATATTTACATCCAAATGAATCCGAAATCAGAACAAAACGAATTGTGCATGCCTACGAAATTGTGAAAAACTAATTTTATTTTTGTTAAAACAAAATTTGTTTTCATTTAGAAGCAAGGGACCATTATCGGGAGCAGGTGCACGGAAAAGAAGAGACCCTGATCAGAACATTAAGACAGGTAAGATAATGTATAATTCTATGTGATTCATTAATACATGATGTAATGTTGAATTAATAAATTAATGAATGAATGCTGCATGAATGATTGATGTGTTTGATCGATGATCGATTTGATTGTCGGGTGATTTATGTATAACATGTCATGTCACTTGCACTAACACAGTGTTTCTGTTACTGTTACCAGGGTGCCTCCAGCTGTTGCAAAACTACAACACCCACCCAGCATGCCCTGATAGCCAAAGTCTGTCTGGGCATGCTGTGAGTTGCAATTTTGTTTGCAAACATGCGCTAAGCTATTTTTCAGTTCTTTCATTTTTAAATTTCCCTCTCTCTTTTCTGAACTGGGATAGTAGGTCAATGAAATGAATAATAATTGCCGTGTGAACATTTTTTATTCATAAAACTGCAGACTTAATTGGAAAATTGCCGTTAAGAACGTTTGGGGTCCAACATTCTAAACGACAATTATCCAATTAAGTCTGCGGTTTTATGAATAAAAATTTTTCCCACTGCAACTACTATGCATTTCATTGACCTACTAACCCAGTTCAGAAAAGAGAGTGGGAAATTTAAAAATGAAAGAACTGAAATATAGCTTAGCGCATGTTTGCCAACGAACCAGGGGGCCTCCAGCTGTTGCAAAACGTAGGATCCTGGGAGCCAGCTGCACGTCATCGCCGCCTGCCGATCTCCACCGTTGATCGTCGCCTCCGCTGCCACCGGATGGGTAAGTGGACTTTGGCGCCGGTCCGCCTCGGTTTCCCCATTCTTCCCCACCTATTGTGGGTGGGCAGAACGGGGAAATTGAAAGTTAACCCCCTCGCACCGATCTACTATTGGTCGTCGCATCTATATGACAAATAGCAGGGATGGGAGGCGTGGCACCCCTGCCACCTCACTCCTCTCCCTTCAGGGGGATCGTGGGTGTCTTGGACAACCCCAATCCCCCTTATTTTCCAGGTCACCATAGACCCGTATGACCTGGAATAACCGCAAATTGCAGGTGTGAATTCACCCGCGATTTGACCCCCACTGGGCATTTGACCCCCCCGGGCATTTGCGCGGGTGCCTGCTGATCGATATCAGCAGTCACCACGGTCCAGTCCCCACCTGGCACGCAGCGGGGACCGAAATTCCCACGGGCGTACAGGTACGCACTGGGTCCTTAACTACCAGGAAGCCAGGGCTTACCCATACGCCCTGGGTCCTTAAGGGGTTAAAGTGCGCCCACTAACTGAGCACGCTTCAAACCTAGTGAGCATGCTTCAAATCAGGGTTAATGTTGGATATCTTCGATTGGGCTGAAACGCTGCATTAACCTTTTAGATGCCTTGACCAAAGTTGATCGCAGCATCTAAAATGCTGAACCGGACAACATCCCCATAGTACAATGGAGTGTGCCAGTTGTAAGGGATGGAGCTGTCCCACTTGTCCCAGCCGATCCTCTTCCAGTGGGGCAGGAGATACAGGCGGGACATGGACCTGCCCACGGAGCCTTTCTTTTCGACCAAAGTCCTCTGCACACTGACACATGCAAAGGAAGCCAGCAACAGAGTGGGGATATCAGGAAATTCCTTTCCACCCTTGCTGGGCTCCTTGTACATAACAGTCCATATAACTCTGTCCATTTTGCCCCAGATGAAGCGAAACACGGTCCGGGTGATCGCCCTGCAAACGGTGGCAAGGGGGGGCATTTCCGAAAAACAAGTCTGAATCGGAGGATACGCATCAGACACCAAATATAGTGCCACTCAACGGAATCAAAAGCCTTATAGATATCCAGGCTGACCACATAACCAGGGGAGACACTCCTGCGGAGATGTTGAGCTGAAGTCTCAGCACAGGCCAGCAGGGAGGGGGTTAATAGAGCAGCAGCAGGATCAACTGTCAGCACCACTCAGGCTCCAGCAAGTCCTGCAGCCAGGACACTTCCTCAGCACGAGAGCCCCACTTTCCCAGCAGCTGGAGGAGCGGGGGTTGCCCTGGAGACCTACACTACCTGATCGATACAACATCATACCTGATGTTTTAAAGCACGTTATTCCAAACGATTAAGGAATGTTAGGTGATTTATGCCCTTTATGGATTATAACCAGACCCTGCATCAACTATGTAATTTTCCATGGGAGTTTTGCCATGGATCCCCCTCCGGCATGCCACAGTCCAGGCGTTAGTCCCCTTGAAACAACTTTTCGATCACTATTTTGACCAGAAAGAGTCCCTGTTGGTTTTAAAATTGGCCTGCCTATTGAAGTCAATGGTGGTTCGCCCGGTTCGCATGTTCCCGAACATTTGCGGAAATTCGCGTTCGCCGTTTGCAAACTGAAAATTTTATGTCCGCGACATCACTACTCTTCATATATACACTCGCATACAGTAAATGCAAGGGGCTGTAGTATATAGGCTGATGGGGTAGACAACGGCCAGGCCCCACTGTACACACATCCCAGGGCCCCACTCTATCACCTCCCTCTATATGATGTTTCATCCAGTACCGGTAGATCAGTATACAGTGCCCTAAAGGGGGGGGGGGACGGCAGTGATGATTCATCTCCCCAAAGCCCCCAGGCCAAACGATTGGTGCCCCGTCCAATTCAGGTTCTCCCTGACTATTGTTACCTTTTAGCTTTGGTATCTGCTGCAGCCCAGGGGGAATCTGTAAATGACACACCATTATGGAGGATCTGTAGATAGCTCACTGTTATGGGGATCTGTAAATGACACACTGTTATGGGAGATCTGTAAATGACACACTGTTATGGGGGATCTGTAGGTGATGCACTGCTATGAGGGATCTGTAGGTGACACACTGTTATGGGGGATCTGTAGGTGACACACTGTTATGGGGATCTGTAGGTGATGCACTGTTACGGGGCATCTGTAGATGACACTGTTATGGGGGGGATCTGTAGATGACACACTGCTATGGGGATCTGTAGATGACGCTGTTATGGGGGATCTGTAGGTGACACACTGTTATGGGGTGGGGGGGAACTGTAGATGACACACCATTATGGGGAATCTGTAGATGATGCACTGTTATGGGGGTCTGTAGGTGACACACTGTTATGGGGGATCTGTAGCTGACACTGTTATGGGAGATCTGTAGGTGACACATTTATGGGGGGATCTTTGAATGACACACTAAGGATAGGTTTCCACTTGTTTTTTTTTTGTTGCAAAGATGCCAATAAAAACGCCCATTCTGCCGCATGGCGTTTTTTTTGTTGTGAATAAACATTGTGGCCAGATGATAGCTGCAAGTCAATAGTTAACTGCAAAATGCCATATCCACTAGATGTTTTTAAGTTTGGTGTTTTTTTTTATCCTTTTGGCATTTTTGGGCTTCTTGGCAGCTTTTACAAAAAACGGCCTCTTGTTGAGACTTTGGCATTTTTTTGGGGAAAATCTTGGCGTGAAGTCTATGGGAGTGAAAAAACGCCAAGAAAAACGCCATGTGGGTTTTAACTTTGGCATTTTTGCAGGGAGTTTTTATTCTTAATTTGGACTTTAGCGATCAAAAAAAGTGATGGAGATACTTTTTTTATAAAAATTTCATAGGGTACCATTATAAAAATTATAAAAAAGATACAGTAGTGATGGAAAATACTTGTATTTAACGAAATTTATCTTTTTTATAACAAAACAATTTATGTGGGTGGGCAGGGCATTAAAAATGTAGCTGACAATAATAAAAATGTAGTGTGTGTTTTTTTACTTACATTTTTTTTTTTTTTTGGGTAGTACTACTACTCCCAGCATGGAACACGCTGTTCGATGATGGGAATAGTAGCACCTTGTTACGCCGAGCGCTCCGGGTCCCCGCTCCTCCCCGGAGCGCTCGCAACATCCTCGCAACTGCAGCGCCCCGGTCAGATCTGCTGACCGGGTGCGCTGCGATACCTCTCCCAGCCGGGATGCGATTCGCGATGCGGGTGGCGCCCGCTCGCGATGCGCACCCCGGCTCCCGTACCTGACTCGCTCTCCGTCGGTCCTGTCCCGGCGCGCGCGGCCCCGCTCCTTAGGGCGCGCGCGCCGGGTCTCTGCGATTTAAAGGGCCACTGCGCCGCTGATTGGCGCAGTTGGCTTAATCTGTGTGTTCACCTGTGCACTCCCTATTTATACCTCACTTCCCTCTCTGGCACAGAGGATCCACCTCCTGCCAGCCGAATCGTGACAGTAGATCCGGCCATGGATCCCGCTGAAGTTCCACTGCCAGTTGTCGCCGACCTCAACACGGTGGTCGCCCAGCAGTCGCAACAGATAGCGCAACAAGGCCACCAGCTGTCTCAACTGACCGTGATGCTACAGCAGCTACTACCACAGCTTCAGCAATCATCTCCTCCGCCAGCTCCTGCACCTCCTCCGCAGCGAGTGGCCGCGTCCAGCCTACGACTATCCTTGCCGGATAAATTTGATGGGGACTCTAAGTTTTGCCGTGGCTTTCTTTCACAATGTTCCCTGCACTTGGAGATGATGTCGGACCAGTTTCCTACTGAAAGGTCTAAGGTGGCTTTCGTAGTCAGCCTTCTGTCTGGGAAAGCTCTGTCATGGGCCACACCGCTCTGGGACCGCAATGACCCCGTCACTGCCTCTGTACACTCCTTCTTCTCGGAAATTCGAAGTGTCTTTGAGGAACCTGCCCGAGCCTCTTCTGCTGAGACTGCCCTGCTGAACCTGGTCCAGGGTAATTCTTCCGTTGGCGAGTACGCCATCCAATTCCGTACTCTTGCTTCCGAATTATCCTGGAATAATGAGGCCCTCTGCGCGACCTTTAAAAAAGGCCTATCCAGCAACATTAAAGATGTTCTGGCCGCACGAGAAATTCCTGCTAACCTGCATGAACTTATTCATCTAGCCACTCGCATTGACATGCGTTTTTCCGAAAGGCGTCAGGAGCTCCGCCAGGATATGGACTTTGTTCGCACGAGGCGTTTTTTCTCCCCGGCTCCTCTCTCCTCTGGTCCTCTGCAATCCGTTCCTGTGCCTCCCGCCGTGGAGGCTATGCAAGTTGACCGGTCTCGCTTGACACCTCAAGAGAGGACACGACGCCGCATGGAGAATCTTTGCCTGTACTGTGCCGGTACCGAACACTTCCTGAAGGATTGTCCTATCCGTCCTCCCCGCCTGGAAAGACGTACGCTGACTCCGCAAAAAGGTGAGACAGTTCTTGATGTCAACTCTGCTTCTCCACGCCTTACTGTGCCTGTGCGGATATCTGCCTCTACCTTCTCCTTCTCTACTATGGCCTTCTTGGATTCCGGATCTGCAGGAAATTTTATTTTGGCCTCTCTCATCAACAGGTTCAACATCCCGGTGACCAGTCTCGCCAGACCCCTCTACATCAATTGTGTTAACAATGAAAGATTGGACTGTACCGTGCGTTACCGCACGGAACCCCTCCTAATGTGCATCGGACCTCATCACGAAAAAATTGAGTTTTTGGTCCTCTCCAATTGCACTTCCGAAATTCTCCTTGGATTACCGTGGCTTCAACGCCATTCCCCAACCCTTGATTGGTCCACAGGAGAGATCAAGAGCTGGGGTACTTCTTGTTTCAAGGACTGTCTTAAACCGGTTCCCAGTACTCCCTGCCGTGACCCTGTGGTTCCCCCTGTAACCGGCCTCCCTAAGGCTTATATGGACTATGCTGACGTGTTTTGCAAAAAGCAAGCTGAGACTTTACCTCCTCACAGGCCTTATGACTGTCCTATTGACCTCCTCCCGGGCACTACTCCACCCCGGGGCAGAATTTATCCTCTGTCCGTCCCAGAGACTCTTGCTATGTCTGAATACATCCAGGAAAATTTAAAAAAGGGGTTTATCCGCAAATCCTCCTCTCCTGCCGGAGCTGGATTTTTTTTTGTGTCCAAAAAAGATGGCTCCCTACGTCCTTGCATTGATTACCGCGGACTTAATAAAATCACGGTAAAGAACCGCTACCCCCTACCTCTTATCTCAGAACTCTTTGATCGCCTTCAAGGTGCCCACATCTTTACCAAACTGGACTTAAGAGGTGCTTATAATCTCATCCGCATCAGGGAGGGGGACGAATGGAAAACTGCATTTAACACCAGAGATGGACACTTTGAGTATCTGGTCATGCCCTTTGGCCTGTGCAACGCCCCTGCCGTCTTCCAAGACTTTGTTAATGAAATTTTTCGTGATCTCTTATATTCCTGTGTTGTTGTGTATCTGGACGATATTCTGATTTTTTCTGCCAACTTAGAAGAACACCGCCAGCATGTCCGCATGGTTCTTCAGAGACTTCGAGACAATCAACTTTATGCCAAAATGGAGAAATGTCTGTTTGAATGTCAATCTCTTCCTTTCCTAGGATACTTGGTCTCTGGCCAGGGATTACAAATGGACCCGGATAAACTCTCTGCCGTCTTAGATTGGCCACGCCCCTCCGGACTCCGTGCTATCCAACGTTTTTTGGGGTTCGCCAATTATTACAGACAATTTATTCCACACTTTTCCACTATTGTGGCTCCTATCGTGGCTTTAACCAAGAAGAATGCCAATCCCAAGTCCTGGTCTCCCCAAGCGGAAGACGCATTTAAACAGCTCAAGTCTGCCTTTTCTTCTGCTCCCGTGCTCTCCAGACCTGATCCATCTAAACCCTTCCTATTGGAGGTTGATGCCTCCTCAGTAGGAGCTGGAGCGGTCCTTCTACAAAAAAATTCTTCCGGGCATGCTGTTACTTGTGTTTTTTTTTCTAGGACCTTCTCTCCGGCGGAGAGAAACTACTCCATCGGGGATCGAGAACTACTGGCCATTAAATTGGCACTTGAGGAATGGAGGCATCTGCTGGAGGGATCAAAATTTCCAGTTATTATTTACACCGATCACAAGAATCTCTCCTATCTCCAGTCTGCCCAACGGCTGAACCCTCGCCAGGCCAGGTGGTCGTTGTTTTTTGCCCGTTTTAACTTTGAAATTCATTTTCGCCCTGCCGACAAGAACATTAGGGCCGATGCTCTCTCTCGTTCCTCGGATGCCTCGGAAGTAGAGGTCTCTCCGCAACACATCATTCCTCCTGACTGTCTGATCTCCACTTCTCCAGCCTCCATCAGGCAAACTCCTCCAGGGAAGACCTTCGTTTCTCCACGCCAACGTCTCGGGATTCTCAAATGGGGTCACTCCTCCCACCTCGCAGGCCATGCGGGCATCAAAAAGTCCTTGCAACTCATCTCTCGCTTCTATTGGTGGCCGACTCTGGAGACGGATGTTGTTGATTTTGTGCGGGCCTGCACTGTCTGTGCCCGGGATAAGACTCCTCGCCAGAAGCCTGCTGGTCTCCTTCATCCTCTGCCTGTCCCCGAACAGCCTTGGTCTCTGATTGGTATGGACTTTATTACAGACCTACCCCCATCCCGTGGCAACACTGTTGTTTGGGTGGTCGTTGATCGATTTTCCAAGATGGCACATTTTATTCCTCTTCCTGGTCTTCCTTCAGCGCCTCAGTTGGCAAAACAATTTTTTGTACACATTTTTCGTCTTCGCGGTTTGCCCACGCAGATAGTCTCAGATAGAGGCGTCCAATTCGTGTCAAAATTCTGGAGGGCTCTCTGTAAACAACTCAAGATTAAATTAAACTTCTCTTCTGCTTATCATCCTCAATCCAATGGGCAAGTAGAAAGAATTAACCAGGTCCTGGGTGACTATTTAAGGCATTTTGTTTCCTCCCGCCAGGAGGACTGGGCAGATCTTCTACCATGGGCCAAATTCTCATACAACTTCAGAGTCTCTGAATCTTCTGCTAAATCCCCATTTTTCGTGGTGTACGGCCGTCACCCTCTTCCCCCCCTCCCTACTCCCTTGCCCTCTGGTTTGCCCGCTGTGGATGAAGTGACTCGTGATCTTTCCACCATATGGAAAGAGACCCAAAATTCTCTTTTATAGGCTTCATCCCGCATGAAAAAGTTTGCCGATAAGAAAAGAAGAACTTCCCCCATTTTTGCTCCCGGAGACAAGGTATGGCTCTCCGCTAAATATGTCCGCTTTCGTGTCCCCAGTTACAAACTGGGACCACGCTATCTTGGTCCTTTCAAAGTCTTGTGCCAGATTAATCCTGTCTCTTACAAACTCCTTCTTCCTCCTTCTCTTCGTATTCCCAATGCCTTCCATGTCTCTCTCCTTAAACCTCTCATCATCAACCGTTTCTCTCCCAAACTTGTTTCTCCCACTCCTGTTTCCGGCTCTTCTGACATCTTCTCCGTGAAGGAGATACTGGCCTCCAAGACGGTCAGAGGAAAAAAAATTTTTTGGGTTGATTGGGAGGGCTGTGGTCCAGAAGAGAGATCCTGGGAACCTGAGGACAACATCCTAGACAAAAGTCTGGTCCTCAGGTTCTCAGGCTCCAAGAAGAGGGGGAGACCCAAGGGGGGGGGTACTGTTACGCCGAGCGCTCCGGGTCCCCGCTCCTCCCCGGAGCGCTCGCAACATCCTCGCAACTGCAGCGCCCCGGTCAGATCTGCTGACCGGGTGCGCTGCGATACCTCTCCCAGCCGGGATGCGATTCGCGATGCGGGTGGCGCCCGCTCGCGATGCGCACCCCGGCTCCCGTACCTGACTCGCTCTCCGTCGGTCCTGTCCCGGCGCGCGCGGCCCCGCTCCTTAGGGCGCGCGCGCCGGGTCTCTGCGATTTAAAGGGCCACTGCGCCGCTGATTGGCGCAGTTGGCTTAATCTGTGTGTTCACCTGTGCACTCCCTATTTATACCTCACTTCCCTCTCTGGCACAGAGGATCCACCTCCTGCCAGCCGAATCGTGACACACCTGTACTAATTGAAAGATCGCCAGGGTCCATTGCGATCCTTCTGTATTATATATTGATGTGGCTGGCTGCTCTTCTATGGTCCCCTGCACTGCCGTATATATACACCTATTCATATTTCCCACAGAGAGCTGTAATTGGCCAGATGGTTCCAGCCAATCACAACTGTGCAGGAAATATGAATAGGTGTATATATACGGCAGTGCAGAGGACCATAGAAGAGCGGCTGGCCACATCTATACATTATACAGGAGGATCACAGCAGGTGTCAGGAGTGACACTCGCTGAGATCTGTCTATTAATGCAGATACCACAGCTCCCAGCATGGAGCAGAATGTGCTCCATGTTGGGAGCAGTAGTACCTGCAGTATGGAACAGATCCCAGCGGATGTCACTCCTCCTGACACCCCCTGCGCTCCCCATGATGTGAATTTCGGGACTCAGCTGTGCTCATGGCTACAAAGCCGGGAGAACAGCTGATGCTGAGCAGTAGATATGCATGGTTTAGACCAGAAAGAGGATGAATAAAAGGATGTACTCACCCGGGAAGCTTGATAGCAGAATACTTTATTCAGAAGCCGGTACAATACATAGGCGGGTAGACGCAGAGGAGCAACCTTGCAGCGACAAGCTGTTTCCTGCGCACAAAGCGCACTTCTTCGGGCTGCCGATCTCAGATCGGCATCCCGAAGAAGTGTGCATTGTGCGCAGGAAACAGCCTGTCGCTGCAAGGTTGCTCCTCTGCGTCTACCCGCCTATGTATTGTACCGGCTTCTGAATAAAGTATTCTGCTATCAAGCTTCCTGGGTGAGTGCATCCTTTTATTCATTATCTTTCTGGTCTGCACTTTGTATCTGCTATTTGCCAGATCACACCCCTGGGCACCACATGAACTGTGTGAATTGGTTACGGACTGTCTAGTTAAGATTGGTCTGTTTGGACAGCAGTGTCCGACTGTACTCTTTGTAAATTCTATATATACATGGTATGTCTACTGCCCAGCAGGAACTTACAGTGAACCTGCAATGTGTATACACATTGCTGGCTCACTTAACCCCTTGCTGAGCTGTGCGCTATGCACCAGCCCAGCAAGGAAAGAGTTAACTTACACTGCTGGACAGTTTATTTTAACCCTTTGGGCAGTATACACTATATACAGCTATCTATAGATAGCTGTATATAGTGTATACAGAAGCTGACGTCCACTTACTTCCCTCCAGTCCTGGCTGGCTCTGTGTAGCTACACCCCCTAGTGATGACGTCATTAGGGGGGGCGGAGCTACAAATGGGAGCCAGGCTAGTAAGGGTCTGAGGCTCTGTTCATATTGTCCGTTTTGTATAATGTGAACAGACCCTTCTGGCAGTGTCTTCCCAAATAGGGAGAATCCAGCTGTTGCTAAACTACAACTCCCAGCATGCCCAGACAGCCAAAGGCTGTCTGGGCATGCTGGGAGTTGTAGTTGTGCAACAATTGGAGGCTCCCTGTTTGGGAAGACATTGCAATATGGGCGCTCTCCCCAGCGCACAGCGCCAAAAATATACTAACCAATATTTTGTGTTTTTTTTTTCTTCTTGTTTCAGATCTGTGTAGAGAATTACGGTGGATTTGATGGATTTCGGCGGATGAACTGGATTTTTTTTCTTTTAATAAAATGGTTAATGGGAGCTGTGGGGGAGTGTTTTTTAAAATAAAATAATTTTTCCACTGTGTCGTCTTTTTTTTATTTTTTATTAAATTTTCAGGCTTAGTAGTTGAAGCTGGTTTTAGTGACAGAATCCATTACTAAGCCAGGGCTGAGCATTAGCCCCAAAAACAGCTAACACTGAAATTATTACCCCAGTACCCACCGCCACTGGGGTGCCAGGAAGAGCCGGTACCAACAGGCCCGGAGCATCAAAAATGGCACTCCTGGGCCTAGGCGGTGATAGGCTGGTATTATTTTGGCTGGGGAAGGCCAGTAACAATGGTCCTCGCGCACCCTGGTAACGTCAGGCTGTTGCTGCTTGGTTGGTATCTGGCTGAGAATAAAAATTTGGGAAACCCTATGCATTTTTTTTTATTTTTTTTTATAAATAAATACATTTAAAGAAAACGCCTAGGGTTCCCCTTATTTTTATTCTCAGCCAGATACCAACCAAGCAGCAACAGCCTGACGTTACCAGGGTGGGCAAGGACCATTGTTACTGGCCCTCCACAGCCTAAATAATGCCAGCCTGCTACTGCCTAGGCCCAGGAGTGTCATTTTTGATGCTTCGGGCCTGTTGGCTCTTTCCGGCACCCCTGTGGTGGTGGGTACCGGGGTAGTAATTGGGAGTTAGCGCTAGCTATTTTTGGGGCTAATGCTAAGCCCTGGCTAAGTAATGGATTCCATCAATAAGACCAGCCTTCACTACTAAGCCTGAAAATTTTATTTAAAAAAAGATGACACATTGGAAAAATTATTTTATTTTAAAAAAAACACTCCCCCACAGCCCTTGTTAATTATTTTATTAAAATAAAAAAAATTCAGTTCATCCGCCGTAATCCTTCGAATCTGCTGTAATCCTCTGCATACACGGATCTGAAATAAGAAGAAAAAAGAAACAAAAAATTAATTAGAACATTTTTGGCGCTGTCCGCTGGGGAGAGCGCCCATAATGCAATGTCTTCCCAAACAGATAGCCTACAATTGGGCTCAAAGATCAAAGATATCTGGTTTAAAATAATTTGTATTTATTAATATAGAATGAAAATGGATTAAATAGGGAATGTACAGGGCCCTTGTACTCCCCTAATTAATTTAATACACAATAAAATATAATAATCCCAATATAAAAACTAAAAATAACAACTGTAAAATTATTCTGCGATTTGAGCCTGTGTTATCAATATGGCGATCTACTAATCCTGTAGATCAGCACAGTGCAAATGTTCATTCAATTGTTCCTGTTCTCAGAGCTCTTCAATAAAGCAGATACAATGTAGCAGCTACAGATAACAGTTAGTCAATTGATACAGTGGTATTGTATGCAACTCGATCCCACCGATATAGTGATACAATGTAGCGCTTTGTGAACAGTGAATAGTCACTTAAAATCAATCTTTAAGCATCTCTGTATATACCGCACATCAAAATATCAAATCAGCCAGTTGGCAATAAGCTCCATACAATGCTCACCACTCCCGGGATACCACGGATCTCCCTTCGGTGTAATCCTGTGGGCCGGCTGTATAGCGTCTTTCACCCGGTGACTTGCCTCAGTCAGGGATCGTGCTGCTGGAGTCTCGGCCGACTCCTAAGAGCGCAGCACTTGGTGGTGGGCACCGTTTGGGGGGACTGCAGCGCTGTCAAGCGGAGTCCCTTGGTCGGACCAACTGGGAATGATGGCGGTCAGCAAGCATCAGATCCTTATTGTGGATAGCCCGATTGGCTTTTCACTTGTAATTAATGTAACGGCTTTATGCGGTATGCAGAGTGAGTGACCCGGCGGCGTTCCTCGTGCACAGGTCGCGCGCTCGGGAGATAGCGCACTGTAATAAATGCCTTGGATCTGTCGGATGATCGCTAGTACTGTCAGGCAGATATTCTATATTGTCAGGCTCAATATTGCATATTTAAAATCGCTGGACGCATTTCAAAACCATCCTCGGTTTTTTCTTCAGCAGCGGAACGTGTGAACTATAACCTAATAGTGGTTTATATACCTTAAATCACGCCCCTTCATAATGACCTAAACTATGACCTCACATCCTGAGCAAAAAATTCATTGATTTACATTTTAGAAAACACTTATAAAGAAATAAATAAACTCTATTTATACTTGTCTATGAACATATCAACACTTAAATACGAATTATAAAAAACCTACAAAAGTATATAACATTACAAACCATATGCAATTGTAATAATAACTAGAGGCATATGAGGATAAATCTCAATCACATGCTAGGAATATTAAAAGATAATTAAAAGATAATTAAAAAATAAAAAATAAATAAAAAATATAAATAATAAAAATAAAAAGAATAAAGAATAAATAAAAATAAAAAATTAAATAAAAAATAAAAAATAATGAAAAAATAAAAAATAATAAAAAGAAAAATAATAAAAAGAAAAAGAAAAGAAAAATAAAAAATAAAAATAAATAAAAATAAAATAAAGTAAAATAAAAATAAAAATAATAATAAAATGAAATAAAATAAAAAATGGATATAAAGACTAACTAGGCATCTCTTAATAATAGTGGACATATATGACAATATAATGGGACACATAAAGAACTCAAAAGTGTGTACCATCTTGAACAAGCAGATTCAGGACTAATAACTTTTATCTATAGTAGAGTTGGGAAGGGCCCGACGAAGGGTCTGTCGGAGTACTGGGAAACAGTCAAACGCCGACAGACCGTCCAAAGTGACCAACCCCACGTTCAGTCCAGAAATCCAAAAATTTCTAGATCACTGTTCAGACCTCTAGGCGCCAAGGTGCCGAATTCGAAGATTTTCCTCGACACGGCTCTCGACATTTTATTAATGAAATTACCACCCCTCCAATCATGTTGGATTTGTTGTATGGCCATATATTTAAGATTATTTGGGTTACCTTGATGGTATTGTTTGAAATGCGCAGAAAGGGGGTGTTTTTCATTTTGTTTCTTAATATTGTAACGATGTTCCAATATTCAGGTTTTGAGTGCCCGTGACGTGCGTCCCACGTATTGTTTCTGACACGGACACTCAATTATATAAATAACCCCCTTACTTGCGCAATTCAAGAATTCATTAATTTTGAAAACAAAATAATTTGTAAAAGATTTAACTGATAAGGTGCGTTTGTCAAATTTAGTTGCTTTACAACTGGGGCATTGCCCACATCTGACAAAACCTTTGAGGTCTATCAATGTAGAAGATGCTTTTGTATGCGAATTTTCTGCCCGAACAGTAGGTGCAACTTTAATACTCAAATTAGCTGCTTTTGTATAAATGATTGGTGGTTTAGGTGGAAGAATATCCCCCAAAGCTTTATCTTGTTGTAATATTGGCCAATATTTAGTAATAATGCTCTCAATTCTTTTCTATTGAGTATTGAAGGGTATAATCAATTTAGACTGTTCTGACTCACCTATCGGTCTTAGAGTTGGGTTTTTGGGTATAAAAAATGTAGATCTATCTACCTTACGCACTTTCTCTAATGATTGCTGGATATTCGTCAAGGGGTAATTTTTTTCTAAAAATTGATTGGTCAGAGTAATAGCTTCAGCCTCAAATTGGTCGTTATGTGTACAATTACGTTTTAATCTACGAAACTGGCTTGTTGGCACATTGATTAACCACTGAGGTAGATGACAACTAGTATGTGATATAAATCCATTCTTGGCTACTGGTTTGTGGTAGGTGCTGCAAATTAAACTAGTGTCATTGGTGGTGATGAGTAAATCTAAAAATTCAACAGAAGTAGAGCTAATGTTAGGAGTGAATTGTAAATTAGGGTTATTAGAATTGAGAGATGATATAAATAAATCCAATTCAACTCTAGAGCCACGCCAAATGAAAAAAATGTCGTCAATGTAACGATACCAGGACACCAGATTCTCCCCCAGCTGGGGATTAATGGTGGTACATTCCCAATTTGCCATAAAAAGATTGGCATAGCTGGGGGCGAATCTGGTGCCCATGGCTGTACTGTTAATCTGTAAAAAATAATCTGAACCAAATAAAAAATAGTTATGTGTAAGAATGAATAATATACTATCTGTGATAAAGTTGATTTGTTCTGGTAATAATTCTGCATATTTGTGTAACATAGAAGAAATGGCCTCAATACCTTGCTGATGGTTGATAACAGTATACAATGAGCTGACATCCAAAGTACCTAAGTGCCAAGTAGGGTCCCATTCTACCGTCTCTACTATCTTTATTATTTGTGTAGTGTCCCTCAAATTTGAATCTGTCAGTTTAACAAAAGGTTGCAAGAACTGATCTATGTATTGGGAGAGATTTGAAGTGATCGATCCATTCCCGACACTATTGGTCGGCCTGGTGGGTGACTGGCATTCTTGTGAATTTTGGGTATCGTATAAAATACAGGTATACGTTTAGGTGTCCCTGTAATGAAGTCATATTCTTGTTTAGATAATATGCCCTTTTCTTTTGCTCTATCACATAACGTGGTCAGCTCCTCATAGAACTGTGTGGTGGGGTCCCCCTGGAGTTTTTTATATGTATTACAATCATTTAGCTGAGATAGACACTCTTGTGAGTATGAGGATGTGTCCATCACCACTATGCCGCCACCTTTGTCCGCAGGCCTAATGGTGATGGACAAATCCTGTTGTAGTTCCTTAATGGCTGATATTTCTGCTGGGGTAAGATTAACCCATGATTTTTTTGCAGTTCTAATTTTTCTAAGGTCACTTTCTACTGCCTTCTTAAATGCCGTCATATCTGAACTGATTTCATGTCTTGGAAAGAAATTGGATCTGTTTTTTAGAGTAGTGTGTTCAGAAGTGGATGTGGAATTGATAGGGGCTATTGGGTTTTTCAAAAAATACTTTTTAAGACTTAGTTTACGTATATATTTTTCTATCCCAATATATATACCACATTTATCCAACTGTTGACTTGGTGCAAATTTGAGTCCTTTGTTTAATAAACCAATTTGGTTAGGTTTCAGTGTGACTGAACTGAGATTAAATATCGCATTATCTGTCTCTAAATCTTGCTTATTTTCGTTTTGGGTTGCTCTACCTCCTCTATTATGTCCTCTACGTACTCTCTTTTTCTGTTGGTGTTCTGACTGGTTGAACCGATGAGTGGAGTTGGATGGACCTGTGCTATGGTCTCTATTGTTTGTATTACCTTCCTGGGTTCCATGGTGTGTTTGGGTAGTGGTTGAAGATTGGGGTTGGGATATTGGGAGTGCGTGTGGTGAAATGGGGTCTGGTGATATGTGTATTGTGGTTTCTTGAATTGTGGTTTGTATGGTGTATGGGGTTTTGAGTGACGCCAGTGGTGGTGTGGAGAATGTGATGGCCGGGGACTGTATGTGTTGGGATAACCCCGATAATATTGGGGTTTGTATCCGTAATGGGGTCTGTGATAGTTCTTTTGGGGTGAATGTGGACGGTGTCTTGGTGGAGGAGTGTTCTCTAAAAATGGTTGTCTGTGGCTAGTGCAGAAAACCTATTTGATGTAGGTACGTTATAAGTGTGTGATATAGTTTGTTCAGGTGTCTGTTTTTTTATATTCCAAAGGTGTTTCTTTGTTTTTTTATTTTTTTACTAATTATCTCGTTTTCTACCGTGTCAAGTTTTTTACACAGGCATTCTTGATATTTTAAAAATTCTGATGTTTTATATAGATAAAAGTTATTAGTCCTGAATCTGCTTGTTCAAGATGGTACACACTTTTGAGTTCTTTATGTGTCCCATTATATTGTCATATACCGTATATACTCGAGTATAAGCCGAGTTTTTCAGCACGATTTTTCGTGCTGAAAACACCCCCCTCGGCTTATACTCGAGTAAACTCACCACCCGCAGTGGTCTTCAACCTGCGGACCTCCAGAGGTTTCAAAACTACAACTCCCAGCAAGCCCGGGCAGCCATCGGCTGTCCGGGCTTGCTGGGAGTTGTAGTTTTGAAACCTCCGGAGGTCCGCAGGTTGAAGACCACTGCGGCCTTCGACATCATCCAGCCCCCTCTCACCCCCTTTAGTTCTGTACAGTACTCACCTCCGCTCGGCGCTGGTCCGGTGCTGCAGGGCTGTCCGGTGAGGAGGTCGTCCGGTGGGATAGTGGTTCCGGGCTGCTATCTTCACCGGGGAGGCCTCTTCTAAGCGCTTCGGGCCCGGCCCCAGAATAGTCACGTTGCCTTGACAACGACGCAGAGGTACGTTCATTGCCAACGTACTTCTGCGTCATTGTCAAGGCAACGCCTCTATTCCGGGCCGGAAGTGCGGAGAAGAGGCGCCCCCAGTGAAGATAGCAGCCCGGAACCACTATCCCACCGGACGACCTCCTCACCGGACAGCCCTGCAGCACCGGACCAGCGCCGAGCGGAGGTGAGTACTGTACAGAACTAAAGGGGGATGAGAGGGGGCTGGATGATGTCAAAGGCCGCAGTGGTCTTCAACCTGCGGACCTCCGGAGGTTTCAAAACTACAACTCCCAGCAAGCTCGGACAGCCGATGGCTGCCCGGGCTTGCTGGGAGTTGTAGTTTTGAAACCTCTGGAGGTCCGCAGGTTGAAGACCACTGAGGGCGGATGATGACAAGAGGATGATGAAGGGGGGGGGGGTGATGACAAGAGGATGATGAAGGGGGTGGGGATGATGACAAGGGGATGATGAAGGGGGGGATGATGACAAGGGGATGATGAAGGGGGGGTGTGGGATGATCACAAGGGGATGATGAAGGGGGTGGGGATGATGACAAGGGGGTGATGAAGGGGGGTGGGGATGATGACAAGAGGATGATGAAGGGGGGTGTGGGATGATGAAGAAGGGTGGGGATGATGACAAGAGGATGATGAAGGGGGGGGGGTGTGGGATGATGAAGGGGGGTGGGGATGATGACAAGGGGATGATGAAGGGGGGTGGGGATGATGACAAGGGGATGATGAAGGGGGGTGTGGGATGATTACAAGGGGATGATGAAGGGGGGTGGGGATGATGACAAGGGGATGATGAAGGGGGGTGGGGATGATGACAAGGGGTTGATGAAGGGGGGTGGGGATGATGACAAGGGGATGATGAAGGGGGATGTGTGGGATGATGACAAGGGGATGATGACAGGTGATGATGATGAGGGTCTGGATGATGACAGGCGGTGATGATGATGAGGATGTTAATGACGGGTCTGGATGATGACAGGGGGGGATGATGTATTTCCCACCCTAGGCTTATACTCGAGTCAATAACTTTTCCTGGGATTTTGGGTTGAAATTAGGGGTCTCGGCTTATACTCGGGTCGGCTTATACTCGAGTATATACGGTATGTCCACTATTATTAAGAGATGCCTAGTTAGTCTTTATATTCATTTTTTATTTTATTTCATTTTATTATTATTTTTATTTTTATTTTACTTTATTTTATTTTTATATATTTTTCTTTTTCTTTTTTCTTTTTCTTTTCTTTTTCTTTTTATTATTTTTCTTTTTAGTATTTTTTATTATTTTTTATAATTTTTTTTATTTTTATTTATTCTTTATTCTTTATTTTTATTTTTATTATTTATATTTTTTATTTATTATTTATTTTTTAATTATCTTTTAATTATCTTTTAATATTCCTATCATGTGATTGAGATTTATCCTCATATGCCTCTAGTTATTATTACAATTGCATATGGTTTGTAATGTTATATACTTTTGTAGGTTTTTTATAATTCGTATTTAAGTGTTGATATGTTCATAGACAAGTAGAAATAGAGTTTATTTATTTCTTTATAAGTGTTTTCTAAAATGTAAATCAATGAATTTTTTGCTCAGGATGTGAGGTCATAGTTTAGGTCATTATGAAGGGGCGTGATTTAAGGTATATAAACCACTATTAGGTTATAGTTCACACGTTCCGCTGCTGAAGAAAAAAACGAGGATGGTTTTGAAATGCGTCCAGCGATTTTAAATATGCGATATTGAGCCTGACAATATAGAATATCTGCCTGACAGTACTAGCGATCATCCGACAGACCCAAGGCATTTATTACAGTGCGCTATCTCCCGAGCGCGCGACCTGTGCACGAGGAACGCCGCCGGGTCACTCACTCTGCATACCGCATCCAGCCGTTACATTAATTACAAGTGAAAAGCCAATCGGGCTATCCACAATAAGGATCTGATGCTTGCTGACCGCCATCATTCCCAGTTGGTCCGACCAAGGGACTCCGCTTGACAGCGCTGCAGTCCCCCCAAACGGTGCCCACCACCAAGTGCTGCGCTCTTAGGAGTCGGCCGAGACTCCAGCAGCACGATCCCTGACTGAGGCAAATCACCGGGCGAAAGACGCTATACAGCCGGCCCACAGGATTACACCGAAGGGAGATCCGTGGTATCCCGGGAGTGGTGAGCATTGTATGGAGCTTATTGCCAACTGGCTGATTTAATATTTTGATGTGCGGTATATACAGAGATGCTTAAAGATTGATTTTAAGTGACTATTCACTGTTCACAAAGCGCTACATTGTATCACTATATCGGTGGGATCGAGTTGCCACTGGCTGGACAGATACAGTACCACTGTATCAATTGACTAACTGTTATCTGTAGCTGCTACATTGTATCTGCTTTATACAATTCCTAAATTTATTGCAGGATAATTTTATGGGCCAGTTTGTGGAGGACCCAACAAGAAGTGATGCCTTGTTGGATCTGATCATTTCCAACAACGCAGAGCTGGTTGGTAATGTAACTGTAAGGGAAAACCTTGGTAATAGCGACCACAATATAGTTACTTTTGACTTAAAATGTAGAAAACAAAGACAGGCGGGGAAGGCAAAAACATATAACTTTAAAAAGGCAAATTTCCCTGGGCTGAGGGCTGCACTACAGGACATAGACTGGGGGGAGGTGTTCTCAAATACTGATACAGAAGGTAAATGGGACATCTTTAAATCAACTCTAAATAACTATACAGCTAAATATATACCAAAGGGGAACAAATATAAACGATTAAAACTAAATCCTACATGGCTGACACATGATGTTAAAAGAGCAATAAACAACAAAAAAATAGCCTTCAAAAAATACAAATCTGAGGGGTCAGCTATAACATTTAAACAGTACAAGGAGCTTAATAAAATCTGTAAAAATGTAATAAAAACAGCAAAAATTCAAAATGAGAGACAGGTGGCCAAAGAAAGCAAAACTAATCCTAAATATTTTTTTAGATATATAAATGCAAAAAAACCAAGGACAGAGCATGTAGGACCCCTTAATAATGATAATGGGGAGGTTGTCACAGGCTATCAAGAGAAGGCGGAGCTACTGAATGGGTTCTTTAGTTCTGTATACACTATGGAAGAAGGAGCTGACATTGGCCAGGTCAGTGCTGGTAACACATCATGTAATGTACTGAACTTGCTTAATGTAGAGATGGTACAAGGTAAGTTAAGTGATATAAATGTAAGCAAATCCCCAGGACCGGATGGACTACACCCAAGAGTTCTTAGAGAGGTAAGTTCAGTAATATCTGTACCCCTGTTCATGATATTTAGAGATTCTCTGGTGTCTGGTATTGTGCCAAGGGACTGGCGCAAGGCGAATGTGGTGCCAATCTTCAAAAAGGGCTCTAGGTCTTCCCCAGGAAACTATAGACCGGTAAGTTTAACGTGCATTGTGGGTAAATTGTTTGAAGGACTTATAAGGGATTACATACAGGAATACATAGGGGATAATTGTATTATAAGTGATAGCCAGCATGGGTTTACTAAGGATAGAAGTTGTCAAACCAATCTAATTTGCTTTTATGAAGAGGTGAGTAGAAGCCTTGATAGAGGAATGGCTGTGGATATAGTGTTTCTGGATTTTGCTAAAGCGTTTGATACTGTCCCTCACAGACGTCTGACAGGTAAGTTAAGGTCTTTGGGTTTGGAAATTTTAGTTTGTAACTGGATTGAACACTGGCTCATGGATCGTACCCAGAGAGTGGTGGTCAATGATTCGTACTCTGATTGGTCCCCGGTTATTAGTGGTGTACCCCAAGGTTCAGTACTGGGCCCGCTGTTGTTTAATTTATTTATCAATGATATAGAGGATGGTATTAACAGCTCTGTTTCTATCTTTGCAGATGACACCAAGCTTTGTAGCACGGTACAGTCTATAGAGGATGTGTATAGGTTACAAGATGACTTGGATAGACTAAGTGTCTGGGCATCCACTTGGCAAATGAGGTTCAATGTGGATAAATGTAAAGTTATGCATCTGGGTACTAATAACCTGCATGCATCGTATGTCTTAGGGGGGATTAAACTGTCAGAGTCACTGGTAGAGAAGGATCTGGGTGTACTTGTAGATCACAGACTACAGAATAGCATGCAATGTCAGGCTGCTGCTTCCAAAGCCGGCAGGATATTGTCATGTATCAAAAGAGGCATGGACTCAAGGGACAGGGACATAATACTCCCCCTTTATAAATCATTGGTACGGCCTTACCTGGAATGTGCTGTTCAGTTTTGGGCACCTGTCCATAAAGGGGACACTGCGGAGTTGGAAGGGGTGCAGAGACGCGCGACTAAACTAATATGGGGCATGGAACATCTTAGCTATGAGGAGCGATTAAAGGAGTTACAATTGTTTAGTCTTGAGAAGAGACGTTTAAGGGGGGATATGATAAACGTATATAAGTATATTAATGGCCCATACAAAAAATATGGAGAAAAACTGTTCCAGGTTAAACCCCCCCAAAGGACGAGGGGGCACTCCCTCCGTCTGGAGAAGAAAAAGTTTAGTCTCAAGGGGCGACACGCCTTCTTTACCGTGAGGACTGTGAATTTATGGAACGGTCTACCTCAGGAACTGGTCACAGCAGGAACAATTAACAGCTTTAAAACAGGATTAGATACATTCCTGGAACAAAATAAGATTAATGCTTATGAAGAAATATAAAATCTCATCCCTTCCCCAATATCGCGCCACACCCCTACCCCTTAATTCCCTGGTTGAACTTGATGGACATATGTCTTTTTTCGACCATACTAACTATGTAACTATGTAACTATATTGAAGAGCTCTGAGAACAGGAACAATTGAATGAACGTTTGCACTGTGCTGCTCTACAGGATTAGTAGATCGCCATATTGATAACACAGGCTCAAATCGCAGAATAATTTTACAGTTGTTATTTTTAGTTTTTATATTGGGATTATTATATTTTATTGTGTATTAAATTAATTAGGGGAGTACAAGGGCCCTGTACATTCCCTATTTAATCCATTTTCATTCTATATTAATAAATACAAATTATTTTAAACCAGATATCTTTGAGCCCCATTTACTTTTAATATATTGTCCCTATTTTTACACCGTGGGTATAGGTGTCTGTTGGGTTGCTCGGGTCTTTAGTGACGGTCAGACAGACAGGAGCCTCTCCATTGTGTTTATATTAGATAGCCTACAATTGTTGCAAAATTAAAACTTCCAGCATGCCCAGACAGCCTTTGGTTGTTTGGTCATGCTGGGAGTTGTAGTTTAGCAACAGCTGGAGTCTCCCTGTCTGGGAGGACACTGCCAGAAGGGTCTGTTCCCATTATACAAAATGGACAATGTGAACAGAGCTTCAGACCCTTACTAGACTTGCTCCCGTCTGTAGCTCCATCCCCTAATGATGTCATCACTAGGGGGCGGAGCTACACAGACCCGGCCGTGACAGGAGCAAGGGAGGTAAGTGGACGTCGGCTTCTGTATACACTATATACAGCTCTCTATAAATAGCTGTATATTCTGTATACCGCCCAAAGGGGCTATAGGAGCAGGGAGTCCTGTCAGTCTGGTGACAGGATTCCCAGCTCCTGTATAGTATACATGGGTACACTATGCCCCCCTGTATACTATACAGCCGGGGGAGGTGAGCAGTGATGCCAGCACTCCTCATCTCCTTACACTCTGTGGTCCGCACTCAGCATCCAACCCACAGAGTCGTACTTAGAAGACAGTGAAAAAACTGCCACAGGGGACAAAATTGGCTGTTTCCACACACCAGGAAAAATACCAGAAAAAACACCAGAGAAACTGCCAAAATGCAGGAAAAAGCTGTGGCAGTTTTCCTGGTGTTTTTGCTGGCATTTTTTTTGGTGTTAAAAAAACAAACAAGTGGAAACCTAGCCTTATTGGGATTTATAGACTGACAGAGCCCATCTCTTGGGCAGGTGAGCTGCTGTCAGAACCTGGAGCTGATCTTAATGTATCCTAGAGAGCTAATAGACTGAGGCTAAGCTTCTACTTGTTTTTTTGTCCTGCGTTCTTTGGTTTGAAAAAAACGCAAGAAAAAGATTCTGAAAAAACGCCAGTGAAAATTCCTGCATCTGGCGTTTTTTCATTTGTGTGGAAATTGCATTTTTGGCCCCTATGGCATTTTTTTGTACCCAAAATTTGTTGGGTACCAAAAAAAATAAAAAAAAATGGATGCAGTAGTGATGGAAAAAAAATTATTTCACGAAATTTCTATTTTTTTTATAACAAAATTTTAATTATTTTTTAATAAAGTGTGTGTGTTTCACTTTTTTTGACATTATTTAGGTAGTACTACTACTCCCAGCCTGGAACACACTGTTCCATAATGGGAGTAGTAGTACCTGTACTAATAGACATATCGCCCAATGCAATCGTCCATAATATAGCAGAGATGCAGAGCGGCTCCATACAGCGCTCACATCTCTGCACTATACTCCGGCCAGTGATGTGAATAGAAATTCACATCACTCATTCATATTTTCAGCCCAGAGTGAGGATTGGCCGGATGGTTGTAGCCAATCACCACTCTCAGAGGGAAATTTTAATGAGTGGTGTTCTATTCATATCACTGGCCGGAGTATAGTGCAGACATGCAGAGCGTAGGAGAAAGCCGCTCCACATCTTTGCTATAGAAAGGACAATCACAGCGGATGTCAGGAGTGATACCCACTGTGATCTTTTCTTAACTGCAGGTACTACTACTCCCATCATGGAGCACACTTTGTTCCATGTTGGGAGCTGTAGTACCTGCAGTTAAGGAAAGATCACAGTGGATGTCACTCCTGACACCCGCTGTGATCCTCCTGTATAATGTATAGATGCAGGCGGCTTCTCTTCTCTGGTCCCCTGCACTGACATATATATACACCTATTCATATTTCCCACAGAGAGTTGTGATTGGCTGCAACCATCTGGCCAATCACAGCTCCCTGCAGGAAATATGAATAGGTGTATATGTACGGCAGTGCAGGGGACCATAGAAGAGCAGCTGTCCGCATCTATAAATTATACAGAAAGATCGCAACGGAACTAGGGGCGATCTGTCAATTAGTACAGGTACTACTACTCTCATTATGGAACAGTGTGTGTTCCATGCTGGGAGTAGTAGTACAACCTAAAAAATAAAGAATAAAAAGTGAAAAACACACTACATTTTTATTATATGATCTCTGTTTAAAAATTAATAAAAATTTTGTTATAAAAAAAGATAATTTTCGTTAAATACAATTTTTCCATCACTACTGTATCTTTTTTTATTATTTTTTTAATGGTACCCTATGAAATTTTATTAAAAAATGTATCTTCATCACTTTTTTGGATCGCTGAAGTCCAAAAGAGAATAAAAACAGCCTGCAAAAACGCCAAAGTTAAAACCCACATGGCGTTTTTCTTGGCGTTTTTTTTACTCCCATAGACTTTTATGGGAGAAAAACGCTACGATTTCAGGGGAAAAAAAGTCATTGGCTCAACATGCTGCGATTTTGCAAAACCGCCAAGGAGCAGAAAAATGCCAAAAAAGATTGAAAAAACACCAAAAGGATTAAAAAAAGCCAAACCGAAAAACGATTTCTCATTAATTTACAGCTAACATCTGTCCACATAGTTTTTTGGCCGAAAAAACGCCATGCGGCAGTACTGGCGTTTTTCTTGGCGTTTTTTCCCATGCTGCTGGCAGAGAACAGAGTACGCAGCTGAATGACAGGGACAGGGGGATGAAAAGAAAGAAAACTTTCTGTTGAAAAGTTATTAGCACTGCAGCAAAAATTAACTGGCCAGGGAGAGTGCAAGCACATTGATACCAGCAGCCTTTGGTGTATTGAAATGACAGCATCCCGGGACTGAACAAGCAGAGTCCAGGGACTTGCCAGGCTGCCCGGAGCAGAGAGCAGGCATGCCCCAGCTGATGCATTGCGGGCAGCAGCAGGTGAGGGAGCAGGAACCTAGATCTTCCTCAAATACGCAGATGAAGGCAATTAATTTATCTTCTTATGAATTCTCTACTACTGATCTGTCAGTTTTAAGTAAGGGTTTGACTTTCTCTCCATCTGCTGTTTTTGATACATTTTCAGCAATAAAAGACCTTAATCTATTTGCCTGCAACCTTCTATTCAATAGATGGCACCATTGCACAGAAAATGAACAAATCTTTACTACTCCAGAAGAGAGGATGGCTGTCCAGATACTAGATGACCTTTTAGTAGAACAAGAAATACTAACTGACCAGCAGGTACCTATGTGTATCCGAAAAAAATCCAACAAATTTCCCCCTTTAGCAGCATGCCCATCCGTCAACTTATTTGTAAAATTGGTCACTAGAGAGTTTGAAACTTTCCCTGGATACATTTACAATGACAATCTATTCAGGGAAGAACGAGAAAGTCTATATAAATAACTATATAAATAACAACAAATTCCCAAGTCTATATAAATAACAGAAAAATTTAAGCCGGCCGATAAAGGCGGCAATATTGTTGTTTGGCCGAAACATCTGTATGAAGCCGAAGCATATCGGCAGTTGAGGGATTCAACCTGCTACCGCAAACTCACATTTAATACTTTGATTGCATTTCAGGCTGAATTAAAATCCCTGTTGAGTGCGGCTGTGGCAACCTCTATAATTAGCAAGGATCTGGCAGATGCTCTTTACATCCCTAATCCAACCATCTTGACACTTTACTTATTACCAAAAGATTATATTCGGTACAGGTAATTTTACACAATCCCTTGCCAAATTTGTCGATTCCAAACTGCAACCGCTTGTTGAGAGTTTACCATCTTTTATTCAGGATACGACTGATCAGCTAAGACATGTTGATGGGATACAGCTTGAGGACAATACATTATTGGTCACATGCGACGTCGAGTCGCTGAATACCAACATTAAACACACAGATGGCCTGGCAGCGTCCAAATTTTTCCTCGACACTAGCAATTACTCACCTGAAATTTCTCAATTTACATTACAGGTATTGGAATTCACCCTCCTCCATAACTTCTTTTCTTTTAATGGGTCCCTATACCTGCAGCTCCAGGGGACGGCTATTGGGGCGGCTTTTGCGCCCTCGTATGCCTGTCTATTCCTGGGGCTGTGGGAGAGGGAACTATTCTTGTCAGATCATGGGGATGTCGCAATTGGGCATTTTTGGGCACGGTACATTGACAAAATCCTCATGATCTGGCAGGGGGACACCATTCAACTGGCCCAATTTATATCCAGACTTAATGAAAATAACAAAAATATTCATCTCACCTACACTTGTGATAGAGATCGAGTTGAATTCTTGGATGTAGCGTTACAACGTGACTCTAATGGTCTTATTCAAACTGACATGTTCCGTAAAAAAAAAAAAAAAACATCTATAAACTCATATCTTCATACCTCCTCAGCTCATCCTGGCCATACTCTCCGTGCTATCCCATATGGACAATATCTTAGAGCTAAACGGATCTGCTCTACGGACCAGTCTTTTCAGAAACAAGCCAAAGACCTCAGGACGAGATTCTTGGATCGTGGCGTGCAGCCATAAAGTCATTAAAAAAAGCATACAACAAAACCCGGAAGCAGCCAAGGTCACAACTTCTTCAGCCTCCACAGGTACGGGTTTGTGATGATACTGTTCGATTTGTGACTAACTATCACTCCCATTGGGCAAAAATGCAGGGATGTCTTGAAAAGTATTGGCCGATACTTACTGTGGACCCAATTCTACAACACTATATCTCACCCAAACCCTCTGTGACAGCGAGGCGAGCTAAAAACTTAAGAGATAAATTGGTTCAGAGTGAGTACCGACCACAGACACCGAATGTTTTCGGAACTAGGGGTCCAAAATGGGGCTGTACTCCATGTGGCCAATGTGTGGCCTGCCCCAATATAGAGAGAGCCACAACTTTTACGGACTCAGCTGGCAGACAAAGCTTTAAGATTAAACATCAAATTTCTTGTGCTACAAGGTTTGTTGTCTATTACGCCATTTGCTCTTGTCCTAGGATTTACATCGGTCTCAATACACGACCTCTTAAGGTCCGGATAAGGGAACATGTCCGGGATATCAAAGCTGCGACCAATGTGACCAACCTGAAGGAACTAAAACCTGTCCCCAGACATTTCAAGCAAAAACATGACTGCGATCCATCATTATTTAACCCCTTAAAGGGGTACTCCGGTGAAAACCTTTTTTCTTTTAAATCAACTGCTGGCAGAAAGTTAAACATATTTGTAAATTACTTGTATTAAAAAATCTTAATCCTTCCTGTACTTATTAGTTGCTGAATACTACAAAGTAAATTATTTTCTTTTTGGAATGCTCTCTGATGACGTCACGACCACAGTTCTCTCTGCTGACGTTATTATAATAATAATAATGCTTTATTTATTGTTGTCCTTAGTGGGATTTGAACCCAAGTCCCCAGCACTGCAAGGCAGCAGTGAGCCACCATGCTGCCCTCAGCATACATCTGCTATGCATGGTTGCTAAAATGGACAGAGATGTCAGCAGTGAGCACTGTGCTCATGATGTCATCAGTGTTCCAAAAAGAAAGGAATTTCCTCTGTAGCATTCAGCAGCTAATAAGTACTGGAAGGATTAAGATTTTTTAATACAAGTAATTTACAAATATGTTTAATTTTCTGCCACCAGTTGATTTAAAAGAAAAAAGGTTTTCACCGGAGTACCCCTTTAAGGAGTTTTTGCATTTTCATTTTTTCCTCATCACCTTCTAAAAATAATAACACTTTCAATTTTGCACCTAAAAAGCCATATGATGGCTTATTTTTTGCGCCACCAATTCTACTTTGCAGTGACAGTCATTTTACCAAAAAATCCACGGCGAAGCGGAAAAAAAAATCATTGTGCGACAAAATTGAAGAGAAAAATTAATTTTGTAACTTTTGGGGGCTTCCGTTTCTACGCAGTACATTTTTTGGTCAAAATTACACCTTATCTTTATTCTGTAGGTCCATACGGTCAAAATTATACCCTACTTATATAGGTTTGATTTTGTCGCACTTCTGAAAAAAATCATAACTACATGCAGGAAAATGTATACGTTCAAAATTGTTATCTTCTGACCCCTGTAACTTTTTTATATTTCCGTGTATGAGCTGGTATGAGGGCTAATTTTTTGCGCCATGTTCTGAAGTTTTTATTGGTATCATTTTTGTATTGATCGGACTTTTTGATCGCTTTTTATAAAAATTTTTATGATATAAAAAGTGACCAAAAATACGCTATTTTGGACTTTGGAATTTTTTTTACGCATACGCCATTGACCGTGCGCTTTGATTAATGATATAATTTTATAGTTCGGACATTTACACACGTGGTGATAACACATGTTAATTTTTATTTACACAGTTTTTTTTTATGGGAAAAGGCGGGTGATTCAAACTTTTATTAGGGAAGGGGTTAAATGACCTTTGTTAACTTTTTTTTTCACTTTTTTTTTTACAGTGCTATAGCTCCCGTAGGGGAGCCATAGCTTTGCACGGATCAGCGAGATAGGGGCTTGATTGCTCAAGCCTCTAGCTCAGGCTTGGAGCAATCAAACCCCGATCAGACGCCGCACAGAGAGGTAAGGAGACATCCGCCTGCGTACCAGCTGATCGGAACATCGAGATTTTATCACAATGTCCCGATCAGCCAGACTGAGCTGCCGGGAAGCGTTTACTTTAGTTTTCAGATGCGGTGATCAACTTTGACCGCCGCGTCTGAAGGGTTAACAGCGCGCGGCACAACGATTGGTGCCGCACGCTTTTAGCCCACGGTCCCGGGTATCATTAGCAGCCGGGACCGACCCCGTTTTTCCCACCGGGACCGGGCTCAGGGCGTACAGATACGCCCTGAGTCCTTAAGAGGCTAAGGTACATGGAATTGATCAGATCTATCCCAGTATCCGGCAGGTATGAATGAAGTCCTCAGTTATGCCCCTTTTCTCTGACCTATTGAAGCCTAGATGGTGTTCCTTACTCATCCGGCCTATGTGTAATTTTTTATTGCTTTTAATATGTATTAACACATACATTTTATTTATTCTTCTCTTTCTTCCGTTAGTGAGCCTCAAGATTCGGTTGTGTACAAACAAATATTGAACTCTGATATGTCATCTTCATCTGGATTGCTGTGGTTCGGGATCTTCAAGTCTCCATTTATTAATATTAGTATTATTTTTTATTTGATATTGATTAATATTGGACTATTGGCGATGTATGTTCCTTTTTATATAAATATATTTGGATTCTACTCTCTGTACATTAATTATTTTATTTTTCGTTCTACACTACTTATACACTATAAGCTTTACTCACATTGCACAATATATATATTTAGTGATTTTATATTTTGGTAGATGATGATATTTAGGGATATTTTCTTCTCACTTAGGTATCCTTGAATATTCAAGGGCTTACAATGCCAACAGTAAGATTCGTTTTCATTGTTTGCTATACATCCTCTGATATTTACACTAGGTCTTTGATATTACTTTTGCACTGTGCAACCCTTTGTGCACTCCATAATTGAAATGGTTGGCTCATACTTTTGACATATATACCCTTTTTTTTCACTATGGATATATATACTTTTTATTGAATTTATTTATTTATAAATTTTTTTTATCTTTATATATATTTAGATTATGTATAATTTTTGTGTCACAGTCGGCTGCCTTTATATAAAAACACCATTACCCACTACACTTATGCACACTTTCCCCCACAATCATTCATTTATTCATTCCACTTTTCATTATTATTATTACATTTAATAATTCTTCTTCACCTTCATTTTTTTATCCACTTTGTATTGAATTGTGTGTGCCACATTTTTTCACCTTTTTCCCTTCACTCTTCACCTCACTACTTTTGACACTTTTATTATATTGATTAATTATTTATATACACTTCATTTTATTTCTTACATTCACTCTCACCATCTTATCACTCTTTTTATCTCAGCCTTTCCTGACAGTTATGTTCTCATTATATATATATATATATATATATATATATATATATATATATATATATATAATCTATATAATCTATATCCTCAATTTTTTCCCCTTATATACCTAATATGTAACACATAATTAATATTTATTATGACAAGTAAACATGTTGTTTTGTTATTTTTCATTATTTTCTATAAAAAAAATGTTATATCTACTTTTTATTTATTATTTAATTTTTTTCATTTATATGTATATTTATTATTATTTTATTATTTCCATCATTCTTTATTTATTTTTCTATATTCATTTTTTCAAATTTTTATCCTTTGTCATTATCGTCTTTTTCCTATATATTATCATGCCCTTTATTATTTATATATGCTTTTTTATGTTGATTTGTATGTCCCTATCATGTATTTCATTGTTATTATATTACTTTCTATGTCTGCCTGCAATGAATTTTGTTCACCACTAGATGTCATCATCCTTTTACACTTATTGGCCCTCATTTACTATTCTAAACCCGACTTCTTTTGTCGGTTTTTTTTTGGCGCATCTTTGTCTGCGCCATGTTGCAGACATCGTGCGCCAGTCTGCAACACGATGCAACATTTTTTCCCGACGGACCTGATGTGGATTCTCCCAAACCCGAAAAATGGGCGTAACCCAACATTTCTGAGCTTTCCCACGTATTTATAAAGGTTTCCAACCCGAATTTGTTGAATTGTTGTGGATTTTTTCCCGACAACTCAGAGGAGTTGGAAACCAAAACCTACAAAACCCAGTGCGACAAACAGGATGCGACATAATAATAAATACCAGGGGAAAAAAGCAGTCGGGTAAGAAAGCAAGATAAACTTACAACCCGATTTTCTAAGTAAATGAGGGCCAGTGTGTCGCTGGTGTTCGGGAGGTCACGTCTTAGTGGTTCCGGTCACGTGATGTTTCTCGCGTGTCCGGAACATGTGACGCGGCCTTTCCGGATGCCGGGGATGGTGTCAGCAGCTTGGTGCGCGCCATTTACGGTCACACAGTAAGTTCTCACAGGTGCATAATATTGAACCGTTACTCCCTAAAGCTGCTATTGGGTCATTATTCATATAAAAGGTCTGATGGCTGAGGATGTTGCCACTACCGGACGAAGGTCAGTGTGCCGAAACGTGCGTTGGAGTGGCGGCATCCCGGTCCCTGCAGCATTCTTGTGACCACACTGCTCTTTTGTGGGTATTATGTACTATCTTTGCTGTACTGTGCACTTTATTTCTGTCATATTATATATATGTCAGTACACAGCGCCTTGTTATTTTTGTACACGTGGCGTTTTTCTTGGCGTTTTTTTACTCCCATAGACCTCTATGGGAGAAAAACGCCACGATTTCAGGGGAAAAAAACGCCAGTGACTCAACATGCTGCAATTCTGCAAAAACACCAAGGAGCTGAAAAACGCCAAAACAGAGTGAAAAAACACCAAAAGGATAAAAAAAAAATAAAAAAAATACGCCAAACTGAAAAACACCAAGTGGAAAAAGAATTTAGCGATTTCTCATTTATTTACAGCTAACATCTGGCCGCAAAAAAAACGCCATGCGGCAAAATTGGCATTTTGCTTGGCATTTCCCCCCCAAAAAAACAAGTAGAAACTTAGCCTTACTAATGTATAGCACAGTGACCCCGGACCTGCCCTCCTCCAAGTGGTACAGAGCACGGACCCTCCCCCCCACACTGCTGGCAGCGAACAGAGTACGCAGCTGAAGGACAGTGACAGGGGGATGAAAAAAAAGAAAACTTTCTGTTGAAAAGTTCTTAGCGCTGCAGCAATAATTAATGGGCCAGGGAGAGTAATGGGGGACAGATAAGCGAAAGTCCCGGCCGATGTCTTCTAGTAGTGCTGCAAGCAGGCACATTGATACCAGCAGCTTTTGGAGTTTTAAAATAACAGCATCTTGTGACTGAGCTGGGAGAGTCCAGGGACTTGCCAGGCTGCCCGGAGCAGAGAGCAGGCATGCCCCAGCTGATGTATTGCGGGCCGCAGCAGGTGAGAACTGGCTGTGCATTTACAATTGCAAGTTTTTCTGCTGCTCGTTCTGCCTTCTGACTCCTACAGCTTCTTCACCTCTGTCCTGTTAGTGGTGGCAGGAGTGTCCGCTGCAATAGCACTGATATCAGAGCCTGCACACTGTGTTGGAGGTGAGTGGCGCAGGGTGGTGAATTCGGCCCCGGGCTTCTCAGTCAGGGACACTGATGTCTGCATCACTTGTGATCAAGCGACAGTCTTCTCTTCTCTGAGTGGAGCCGAGAGCCTGGTGACCACAGACCCGGAAGCAGCTGCTGGTGTTTTAGTTCACAGCAGAAGATTCCGGACTTCAGTAACATAGCGTGGCTCCCCCTTTTGTCAGACATGGGCTGTGTTCTGCACATAGTAACATAGTTCATAAGGTTGAAAAAAGACCAGAGTCCATCAAGTTCAACCTATATCCCTACTGAGTCCCTACTGAGTTGACATGACATGCGCAGAACATGATGTTTAAGTCAATAATGTACTTCTATTAGGCTGCATTAACACCACGATTGCAGCCTACAGTTCCCGGATCTGGCTGGGGGAGGGAAGAATCGGGCGCTGAAATTCATTCACTTTAATGAGCCGAGCGGAGTCAAACAGTGACTCTGGTTATCTAATTTCTGCCCCGTTTCCAGTTTTGTGACTGGACCTAAAACCGTAAATCGGTTGGATTATCTTCCGACCAATAGCAGCTGGCAGAAGAGGGGTTAATGTCCCCTTCTCTGTAAAGACATGTGCCCCTCAGGGCAGAAGCTGAATCCTGCCACCTGTAGTCAGGGTGAGTTTTTTTTGTTAGGGAAAGGTAGGAGTGTCATATAGATCCTCAAGGGTCCGCTGCAGATTTTGCAGTGTGACCTGAGCCCTATTAGTGTTTCAGGGCGCTGTGATTTGCCACCCTTTTTTTAATTTTGGCCGCAGCATTTTTTTTATGTTTTATTTTAACGGTGTGTGATTTGTAATCACACACTGTTATATATAGTATGTACAAAGCATATACACTACACACTTCCCTGCCCCCACACACACCCCTCCCCCCCGCCACTACCTCCCCCCTACCACGTAGAAAAAAGGTGATGGCTTGTGGGGCATATTTGGCAGAGGAGGCGTCCCCCAGAAGGCGGCGGAGATGTGGCCAGGCGAGGCCATGCACCCCCCAGGAAAGTGACCCAGTGGCCGACACTAGTACGAGCGTCCATGCCGCTCGTAATAGGAGTCCGACCCCCCCAGACAAGTGTACTGGAGCCCCCTTCTGGAGACCCCCAGAGGGATATCGGCCACGGATTCCTGAGTTTGTTGGCGACACAGGAATCCGGATTGACATGGCCGGATACACTGAAATAGACTATTTTAGTTATTATTTCAATGACGACTTTGTCAATCTAATGGTGGAGCAAACAAACTTGTATGCCCAACAGTTCATTGCCCACAACCCTGATTCACTTTTGGATACGCCCAATGAATGGTACGCCGTTAATGCAGCCAAAATGAGGACATTTTGGGGCCTCGTGCTGCATATGGGCCTAGTCAAAAAACACAGTGTCAGGCAGTACTGGAGCGGGAAAATTCTCTACCAGACCCCGCTTTACAGTATGGCCATGGCACAGAGGCGGTTCAAGGCCATTCGGAAATGCCTGCATTAACCTGATAATGCGGCATGTCCTTCCCCCTCTAGGTGATCCCGCCTATGACTGGCTTTTCAAAATGAGGCCGGCCATAGATCACTTTGGAGCCAAATTTTGGGAGGCCAACGGTAAATGAGTTTCTTATCAGTTTTAAGGGGAGACTCATCTTTCGCTAGTATATTTCCTCAAAGTGGGTGTGGTATGGTGTGAAACTCTACAAACTTTGCGGCCCACTGTACCCCACTTTAGTAACTTAGTGTACCCCATGTAACGTGTTCCTTGAGGGGGGGGGTCCCTCTGTTCTGGCTCCATAAAAGCTCAGTAAATGCTCAAGGCCCCTGATTGCACTCCTGCTATTCCGAGACCTGGTGTGCACCCGCAGAGCAGTTTACGTGAAGATATGAGGTATATCCTTCTCCAAAGAAATGTATTTATAAATTAATGGTGACATTTTCTCCTATTACCATTTGTAACTTTTTTGTAATTTTTTGTAATTTTCTCCTATTATGCACTTGATGTCCACACATGGGATATTTCTATACTCAGAAGAGATGGGTTTAAACATTTTGGGGGGCATTTTCTCCTATAACCCCTTGTAAAAATGTAAACCAGCATTTTAGTGAAAAAAAAATTAATTTACACATCCAACTTTAACGAAAAGTCGTCAATCACCTGTGGGGTGTTAAGGCTCACTGTACCCCTTGTTACATTCCTTGAGGGGTGTAGTTTTGAAAATAGTATGCCATGCATTTTTTAAAAAAATGTTTTTTGCTGTTCTGGCACCATAGGGGCTTCCTAAATGTGACATGCCACAAAAAAACCATTTCAGAAAAACTCACTCTCCAAAATCCCACTGTCGCTCCTTCCCTTCTGAGCCCTCTACTGCACCAGCCGAATAGTTTACATTCACATATGAGGTATTTTTTTTACTCAAGAGAAATTGGGTTACAAATTTTGGGGGGATTTCTCTCCTTTTAATCCTTGTAAAATTCCAAAAAATGGGTCTACAAGAACATGTGAGTGTAAAAAATGAAGATTTTGAATTTTCTCCTTCACTTTGCTGCTATTCCTGTGAAACACCTAAAGGGTCAACACACATACTGAATGTCATTTTGAATACTTTGAGGGGTGCAATTTTTATAATGGGGTAATTTGTGGGATATTTCTAATATCAAGGCCCTTCCAATCCACTTCAAAGTTGAACTGGTCACTGAAAAATTACAATTTTGAAAATTTTGTGAAAAATTGGAAAATTGCTGCTGAACTTTGAACACTGGCTCATGGATCCTACCCAGAGAGTGGTGGTCAATGATTCGTACTCTGATTGGTCCCCGGTTATTAGTGGTGTACCCCAAGGTTCAGTACCGGGCCCGCTGTTGTTTAATTTATTTATCAATGATATAGAGGATGGCATTATCAGCTCTGTTTCTATCTTTGCAGATGACACCAAGCTTTGTAGCACGGTACAGTCTATAGAGGATGTTTATAGGTTACAAGATGACTTGGATAGACTAAGTGTCTGGGCATCCACTTGGCAAATGAGGTTCAATGTGGATAAATGTAAAGTTATGCATCTGGGTACTAATAACATGCATGCGTTGTATGTCTTAGGGGGGATTAAACTGGCAGAGTCACTGGTAGAGAAGGATCTGGGTGTACTTGTAGATGACAGACTACAGAATAGCATGCAATGTCAGGCTGCTGCTTCCAAGGCCAGCAGGATATTGTCATGTATAAAAAGAGGTATGGACTCAAGGGACAGGGACATAATACTCCCCCTTTATAAAGCATTGGTACGGCCTCACCTGGAATATGCTTTTCAGTTTTGGGCACCAGTCCATATAAGGGACACTGTGGAGCTGGAAAGGGTGCAGAGAAGCGCAACTAAACTAATATGGAGCATGGAACATCTTAGTTATGAGGAGCTACAGGAGTTACAATTGTTTAGTCTTGAGAAGAGACGTTTAAGGGGGGATATGATAAATGTATATAAGTATATTAATGGCCCATACAAAAAATATGGAGAAAAACTGTTCCAGGTTAAACCCCCCCAAAGGATGAGGGGGCACTCCCTCCGTCTGGAGAAGAACTGTGAACTTATGGAACAGTCTACCTCAGGAACTGGTCACAGCAGGAAAATTTCACAGATTTAAAACAGGGTTAGATACATTCCTGGAACAAAATAACATTAATGCTTATGAAGAAATATAAAATCCCATCCCTTCCCCAATATCGCGCCACACCCCTACCCTTCAATTCCCTGGTTGAACTTGATGGACGTATGTCTTTTTTCAACCGTACTAACTATGTAACTATGTAATATTGTAGCACATTTTTCTGCCCTCATCAGTGCATATCGTATAAGTACATCTAAGTAGTGTACCATTTTGTACCTGTTAATCTGTCAAGAGCCTACATACTGTGAAAGGACAGCTAAAAATAATCACCTGTTGCTGTTCTAGACTAATAATGTTTTAAGAGTAGTGAAGCGTATTGTACTCCCCTCATATACGCACTAAGTATGTCAGGCAAAGAAGGGCCAGGATGTTCTCAGAGTAGTGGCAGAGGCCTAAATCCTTTAGGCAGAGGTTGCAGCAGACTTGGGGTGAGATGCAGCAGGAGTCGCAGTGAGAGGCCTGAGCTCCCGTTATCAGCTAGCGGTCATGTCTCGACCAGTAACCCATCTGCCGTCGTCGATTGGTTAACACGGTCATCTACTTCATCACAAGTGATATCTGACACCCCCAGTCAACAGTCAGTGGCTTCCTCAGACACAACCCTCAGTTGGCATGGCCCGGGAGTAGTCCCTGTCCTCCCATTGCCTCTGTCCTATGCTGTTCCCTCTCCTACAGAAGTATCTTATGGTGTGGGTTCAGCTCTGCTATTCACTGAGGACGATCTAATAGAGGACAGTCAGCAGCTACTGCCCAGCCAAGAAGGGGAGGAGACATGTCCCGCTACCTCCGCTAGGCGGGCAAGTAGTGATGAGGAGAGTGAAGTGGGAGGCGGTGTTGCCAGGGTTCAGGGTCCTGAAGGAGACACTGTTGAGGAATCAGTGATGTGCAGACACTTGTTGAAGATGATGAAGCCGATCGCAATTGGGAGCCGGGTGCAGAAGGGGCTTCATCATCATCAGGAGAAGAGAGTTGCAGGTTGCCCTTGAGGTGGTAACATGGTTGGCAGTCAGCGTGGTGGCAGAAGTGGAAATTCTGGAGCCAAACGTGCCCGGGGGAGATCACCTGCTTTGGGACAGCCTACCTTTCCAGAAGGTAGTGGAACAGGGGTTCCTGGAGATGGCGGCAGTAGCAATAAATTAGTGCAGACTGTTGGAGGGAAAATCATCTACTCG
Organism: Hyla sarda; assembly: GCF_029499605.1. NCBI lineage: Eukaryota > Metazoa > Chordata > Amphibia > Anura > Hylidae > Hyla > Hyla sarda. The sequence goes on along the minus strand of NC_079197.1, from coordinate 67,568,278 downwards.
GCGGTGTGGCAGTTTTTCATCAAGCATCCGGAGGAGGTTCACGTAGCCACATGCAAGATATGTAGGCAGAAGGTTAAGCACGGCCAGGGTTCCAGTGTTGGCACCATGGCCCTGCGTCAAAACATGCTTCGCCACCATAAAGCGGCCTGGGAGAACCGTGGCTCCGATGTAGTGGTCCAGCCTGCTGCATCACCCAGTGGCCAGCCGCTCCCTCCTTCAGCCAGCCAAGGCTCCACCCCCTCAGGCAAAGGGAGCTGTGTGTCAGACCCTCCTTCTGTCGCTCCAGATTCTCCTGCTTCTCCCACTTTTAGTCAGCCCTTTCGCCAACAATCCATCAGCGAAGCCATGTCCAAGAGACAACAGTATGTACCCACTCATCAAACGGCGCAGAAGCTGAATGTGCTCCTGTCTAAGTTGCTGGTGCTGCAGTCCCTCCCTTTTTAAGTTTTGGAGTCTGCACCTTTCAGAGAATTGATGGCTTGTGCCGAGCCGAGGTGGAGAGTACCAAGCCGTCATTTTTTTTGCGAAGAAGGCAGTACCAGCCCTGCATAATTTTGTGGAAGAGAATGTGGGCCTGTCCTGAGCCTGTCTGGAGGTGTAACTACGGTCAGTGACAATACATGTCCTTTATGGCTCACTGGGGGAATGTGGTTCCTGCACAGCCACAACCCCAACTTGGACAGGTCACACAGCTTCCTCCTCCATGCTGTCAGCCCGTTGGTCCTGTGACAGTGTGCGACTCCGCCTCCTCAGCCTCCACCGTGTCCTCAGTCTCCACTGCCTGGACAAGTCTCAGTGGCCCTTCAGCATACCATGTGTGCAGGGCACAGCGGTGTCACGCTGTTCTTCACATGGTTTGCCTTGGCAAAAAGAGTTACACAGGGGAGGAACTGCTAAATGTCATTCGTAAAGAAATCGGAGCATGGCTTACTCCACGAAATCTGGAAATGGGAACCATAGTGACCGACAACGGGAAGAACATCTTAGCCGGGCTGCGACAAGGAAGGGTGAAACATGCGCCCTGCATGGCACACGTGTTAAATCTTTTTGTCAAGCAGTTCCTAAAGTGTTCCCCCCATTTGCAAGACATCCTAAGAATGGGAAGGAAACTTTGCATGCACTTCAGCCACTCGTACACGGCAAAGCACACCAACCTTGAGCTTCAGCGTCAGAATGGTATCCCCCAACAGAGTCTTGTTTGTGATGTTGCCACACATTGGAATTTCACCCTGCATATGTGACATTTGCCATTTGCTCAGGCCCTTTGAGGAAGCCACATTATACGTAAGTCGCCAGGATTACGGGATGAACAACATGATTCCACTGCTTCGTATCCTACAACAAGTGTTGGGAACGATGGCTGGTCAGAGCAATGGAGACAATGCAGCTATATCTCACGTCCACATGAACCCTATGGGGGCCCTACTGGAGGAGGATGAGGGGCACAGTGGAGCACAGTTTAGGTTTGATGAGATGGGAGGTGTTTCTAGTCATCTGACAGGAGAGGAGAAGCATGATGAACTAGAGGAGCTAGAGGGTTATGAGGAAGGCGAGACAGAGGACCCAGACACAACGTGGCAGTATGCAGTGGAAATGGAGGTAGGGAGTCCCACCGAGTCACTTGCAAAATGGCACGATGCATGCTCACTTGCTTGCGTAGTGACAGCTGAATTGTCACCATTCGGCAGCAAGATGATTTCTGGGTCTCCACCTTATTGGACCCTCGCTACCAGCACAAAATGGGTGCCTTTTTAACACCAACTGAGAGGGAGGACCAATTGACCTACTACAGAGAGATCCTACGTAGTCAGTTGGCTGATGCCTATCGGCGCCATCGTCCATCCACTAGCAGGTCTTACTCGGGGGCCCCCTGCGTTCACCTTCCACTGCCATGGCTGCTGGGGAGGGGTGGGGTGGCAGGAGCAGTACCAGCTCCATCAGCAGCAGCCTGAGTTTACAGTCGCTAATAAGTACCTAATAAGTACCTTTCTTCACCCATAGTGAAGCAACTCATCAGCAGTAGGTAGACATGGAGCAGGACCTGAACCAGCAGGTTGTGGCGTACCTTGACATGCTCATGCCAACACACCTTGAAGATCCGCTGGACTTCTGGGCAGCCGAACTTGGGTTGTGGCCGCAACTTGCAGAGTTTGCCCTGGAAAAGCTGTCCTGCCCGGCCAGTATTGTGGCATCAGAGGGGGTATTTAGTGCGGCGGGGGCCATTGTCACCCCAGGGAGAACTCGCCTGTCCACGAAAAATGTGGATAGACTGACCTTTGTGAAGATTAATGAGGCATAGATTAGCCCGGATTTCCACCCATCAATGCCAGATACATCAGTATAGATTGACCATGGTGCTACACCAACATTTCACAAATATGGATAGTGCTAAATAGATTTAAGGCACTGCTCCCCAGTTACAAACATTCCAGCCACCTTCATCACCTGGTACTGGTATTGCCACCCACCACCCCACTGTCACCGGGTCACTTTCAGGACTCCTGATGCTGCTGCCACCTTCAAGCTGTGCCATTCAGCCACTATATGGTCTCCTCATGTTGCGGCCATCTCCAGGCTGTACCATTCAGACACTTTATATGCTCCTTATGCTTTCCCTACCTCCAGGCTGTGTCATTCAGCTTCTGCCAACTCCCAGCTGTGCCATTCAGACACCATATGGTCTCCTCATGCGTCAGCTACCTACACGCTGTGCCATTCAGCCACTATATGGTCTCTTCTCATGCTTTAGCCAACTCTAGGCTGTGCCATTCAGCCACTATATGGTCTCCTCCTACTGATGCCACCTCCAGGCTCTTTCATTGTGCTTCCATGTGACATGTGACTCCTTGTTAGATTTGGCCCTTTGTACCCATACGGCGGGACACTAAAACTTGGGAGTTAAAAGTTCAATTTCAAAATCCCTAATTTAAATTTCAAAATCTTAAATAAAAAAATAAAAAATCATACATTTCAATGATCTCCTTATGCTTCAGACAACTCCAGGCTGTGTCATTCAGGCAATATATGCTTTACTGATACTGCTACTGGGACTGGGAATAAAAGCGTTAATTTCTAATGCAAATTTGTTTTCCCTTAGTCCTAACAGCAGCACAAGTGGGGTGTTTCTGCCCCTGTGAAGCTGGCAGGACGGTGGAATTTTTAATTCCGCCCAAGCAATTAACATAATTGAACCCCCCATATAAGGCCTCCTCCCCAGGCCATAGTGCTTTAATAACAAGCAAAATTATACAAACTACAAGGGCGGGAAATTTGTGTGCTGCTGTTAGGACTAAGGGAAAACAAATTTGCGTTAGAAATTAACGCTTCCCTGTCGTCCTAACCAGCAGCACAAGTGGGGACTTAGCAAGTAACAATCACAAATAGGAAGGGACTAAGGAGGAGCGGCACTTAGGATGGAACGCCCAAAGGTCAGCTCTCCCATACGTTTGGCATTAACCCGGTAATGTTTGATAAAAGTGTTGTGCGTGCTCCAGGAGGCAGCAGCACAAATTTGTTCTAGTGGAACAGACCTTCTTTCAGCAAAGGAGGTAGCAACTGCCCGGGTAGAGTGGCCAGTAACAAAAGAAGGAGGAGTTAGCTCATGAGCTATAAATGCCTCCCTGATTGCCTCTTTGACCCATCTACCCAGAGAGGGTTTGGAGGCCTTTAGACCTTTGTTCCGTCCTGAAAAAGAAATTAAAAGGTTTTCGGATCTTCTGAATTCACCAGTTCTTGAGATGTATATCTTGAGACTTCTTGAAATGTCCAAGGAATGGTTAGCAGCTTCCTCAGAAGAGGAAGGGTCTGGGCACAAAACTGGTAAGGAGATAACTTGGTTAATATTGGAAAAGGTTGGTACCTTGGGAACAAAGGTCGGTAAATATCTCAACAAGACCCTGTCTTGTAAAAAGAGAGTATAAGGCTCAAAAGCCGCTAGGGCCTGAAGCTCGCCAATTCTTTTGGCTGAGGTTATAGCCAACAAAAAGGTGACTTTAAGGGACAAGTACCTAAAGTCCACTTGGTCCAAAGGCTCAAAGGGGGGAGAACTCAACCCCTTGAGAACGACAGACAAATCCCATTGGGGAATAGGCCTAAGGACTGTAGGCTTAAGTCTTTCGGCTCCTTTGAGGAACCTCTTGATTAGGAGATCTTGAGATAAAGATCTGCCTAGAGAGGCAGAGAGTGCAGCACCCTGCACTTTTAGAGTGGATGGGCTAAGACCCTTGTCAAGGCCATCCTGCAGGAACTGAAGCAAAGCAGAAAGAGGAGGATCTGAGGCAACTACCTCTTTCTTAGCACACCATTGTAGGAAAATCCGATTTATCCTGGAGTAAGCTCTATTAGTAGATGCTGCACTTGAGTGAGTTCTCAAGACCTCCGATGAGAGACCACTACCTAGTAGGGTCCTGTCAATCTCCAGGCTGTCAGATTGAGTCTCCTCAGATCTAGGCAGGAGCCTGTGTTGTGAGACACAAGGTTCTGCACGTGGAGAAACCTCCAATAACACCCTTGACTCATCCTCATACGCTGGGTGAACCAGGACCTCTTTGGCCAGAATGGTATGATGGTACTGAGGTCTGGTCTTGCCTGACTTTCATCAATACACTCGGTATCATGGAAAGTGGAGGGAAAATGTAGGCCAGCCTGAACCTCCATGGAATGGACAGAGCGTCTACTGCCACAGGATTGTCCTCTTTGTAAAGAGAGCAAAACCTGTTCACCTTGGCATTCAGACAAGTTGCCATGAGATCTATCTCTGACATACCCCACCTCCGGGTTATCTTGCGGAAGATATCCTCGTTCAGGGACCATTCCCTCTTGGACTGGAAGACCGCGGCTCAGACGGTCTGCAACTATATTGAGATCCCCCTTGATGTGATCTGCTGAGAGGTGGGATAGATTGGTCTCTGCCCAAGAGAGAATTAGTCTGGTCTCCTTGAGGAGAACTTTGGACCTTGTGCCTCCCTGTTTGTTTAGGTAAGACACTACAGTGGTGTTGTCTGAACTGACTTTTATCGCTTGCCCTAGAACTAGGGGAGCGAAGTGATAGAGAGCTAGACGGACTGCTCTCAACTCTCTCATGTTGGAAGAGAGGAGTCTCTCTTGAGAAGTCCAGGTACCTTGTACCGGAGTTTTGCCCAGATGGGCTCCCCAGCCTACAAGGGAACAAGGGAAGCGTTCGTGGTTAGAATGATCCAATGAGGTTGAATCAAGGACTTCCCATCTGACAGAGTTGTCCACCATCTTAGGGATGCACGGACTTCGACAGACAGGGAACATCTTTTGTCCAACCCTTTGGGGTTGCGATTCCAGACACTCAAGAGCTGATCTTGAAGTGGATGGAGATGCCATAGGGCCCAAGGTACTGCCTCTGCAGACGCTGACATGTGGCCTAGCATTTTCATCAGAGTTCTGATGGAGACCCTTTGGGGAACCATTAAGAACTCGGCGGCTCTTACGACTTTCTCCTTCCTCTCTGGGGTCAGAGATAAGGTCATGTGAGAGGAGTCGATTATGAACCCCAGAAACCTTCTGGAGGTAGAGGGGACAATCTCTGATTTGTCCCAATTTATGATCCAGCCTAAATGCTGGAGAAAATCCAGAGCCAGTTGAAGATGAGACTGCAGTACGTCTAGAGATGCGGCTTTTAGAAGCCAGTCGTCTAGGTAAGGGATGATTTCCAGGCCTTTTAACCTTAAGGCGGCCACAACCGGAGCCACAACCATTGTAAAGGTGTTGGGAGTGGAAGAGATCCCGAAGGGCAGCACGGCAAACTGATAATGCTTTACCATACCCTTTATGGTGACAGCAATCCTCAAAAATTTCCTGTGAGCAGGATGTAAGGGGACGTGCAGGTAGGCGTCCTTGAGGTCGATGGTGACCATCAGATCTAGAGGATTCAGAATGCTGGTGACTGACCGAATAGTCTCCATTCTGAACTTTCTTTTCTTTATGAAACGGTTGAGAAAGCGAAGATCTATGATCATTCGCCAAGTGCCCGAGGGCTTTGGTACCAAAAATATAGGGGAGTATACTCCCAGGCCTCTCTGGTTTGGAGGAACCTCCTCTAGGGCCCGTTTCTCTAGGTACAATAGTACCAACTCCTCCAGAATGGATTGTTCTGGTTGAGGGAGTCTTTTTGTTAGCAAAAATTTCCTTGGTTGGGGGGAAACAAATTCTATTTTGTAGCCCGACCGGACTACCTCTAGAACCCAAGGATCTTGGATTTCCTTCATCCAAGCGGAGAGAAATAAACTCAAATGGCCTCCTACTGGAGAAACAACTGGAGACAGAACTTCTCTCAGGACCTCTGGAGGGGAAGGGAGAGGGGAGATGTTGGTGGGATCTGGGTGAGAGTCATAGCTCAGACTTGCGGTCTTTGCCCCGACCGCGTCCGCCACCAATCTTAGATCTTTGATTTTGGCGCCTCTGGGTCCCAGAGGAGCCCTGAGATCTGCTCCCTCTGCCTCTACTGCGGCCACAAAAGGTCTGCACAGGAAGGGACTTGCCTTTTTTGTCGGCAAAACCCTCCATAATTCGGTCCAGCTCGGACCCAAAAAGCCTATTGGGTTCAAGAGGCATGGCACAAAGGTTTATCTTGGAGGTGGTATCTGCCACCCAAGGGCGTATCCAGAAGGGGCATCTGCTTGCTGAGGATAGTCCCATAGACTTTGCGGCCAATTTTAGATGTTGTTGAGTGGCCTCACAAAGAAAGTCAGCACCCAGTAGCAAGGCGCTGAACAAGTCCAAAATGTCTTCTCAGGGGACATTACCATCGATGTCGGACTGGATCCTTAGGATACGATCCTTGATGAAATTGGCCACCTCATTAGAGGCAATGGCCACCGTAGCAGAGGCTGAGGCAGCAGAGTAATTTCTCCAGAGCAGGGAGTCCACTTTCCTGTCAAGGGGGTATTGGAGGTTGCTACCGTCGTCCGCGGGAACAAGGATGCGCTTGTTTATCCTGGTAACAGCCATATCCACCTTGGGGGGTCGGACCCAGGCTTCTGACTCTGCCTCGGCCAGGGGGTACATGAGCTTAAACCTCCGAGTAAGGACAGGGGGTTTGTCCGGATGTTTCCACTCAGTGGTCATTAACTTTTTTAAGGAGTCATCCACTTTAAAAACCAACGGTTCTTTAGGGGTGGATGTTGAGGCTTCCCCTTGATCCGCATCCTGGTCCCTTGACCGGATGGATCTTAGTAAACGCTGAGTTTTCTCAACGGGAACGATGGAGGGGGAGATGACTTCTTCCACTGTTTGTTCCGAATGGTCTCCCACGGACATGGCTGTATACTCTACGATGGAGGAGGGACTTGGCAGAGAGGGAGCTTTTAATCTCATTTATTGAGTTCCCCATAAACTCTTTCATCCATATAAACATGTCCTGGATGGTAGGTTCCGCAGGATCTGCCGGAAGGCGACATCCAGGACACTTATTATATTCATAGGTGTCCGGAAGAGGAGTGCCGCAATCGGCACACGTAAGGTGACGCTTTTTAGAGGACGCCTTACGTCCGGAGAATTGGTCACCGGAGGGTGGAGTAGACATCCCCTATAAAGATAGAGAGAGAAAAACCGTTAAGGAAAAAAAAATATATATATATATATATTTTTTAAACCCCACCCTAAGATAGGAAAAAATAGGCGGCACCTAAGCAAGGAAGCCTAGTTGAGAAGAAAACAAGCTGAATGAAATACACCAGTCTTGCAGTCACGGGTCTAGCTGAGCGCAGCAGAGACCCTAACCAGGCAAGAGCTGCTTTATATAGGGAAGGGGATGGCGCCAACTTGAATTGGCTCCACCCCCGGAAATGAGATACAGGAAGGGAAACTAGTTCCCAGGTCAAAAGCGCTCCTACACAAAAATCTAATAATAACAGCCAATATAAGCCTACCACAGGCTTAGATATAATAAAGAAAAGGTCCTGTAGATATTCGGAGTGAAAACTCTGAATATCAGAGAATACCAGAGAATACGCCGGGCCGGAAGTGGAAAGTGACGCACTTCCGGTCCCGGCGTCCGGCCGCGCACGCGACACCGCTAGCGCCAAAAGGGGGGTACAGCGATCTCAGAGCGGAGCTCCGACCTGCATCACTGACCAGGTACGGAGCTCCCAAACAGCGCATATCCGCACGGGGAATGCACTGACACAGAGCACTGCAACCGGAGAAGCGCAGCGAGGAGATAAGCACAGGTCAGACCTGTAAAGGAAAAAGGCTAGAAAGCCCAAACATAAAGCAGCCACGCTGCAGAATATATGTATAAAAAGTATATAAATCCAGGCAGGCTTAATGAGCCTGCCCCGTCCTGCTGTCCAGCACAGGACAGAAAAAAAGCACTATGGCCTGGGGAGGAGGCCTTATATGGGGGGTTCAATTATGTTAATTGCTTGGGCGGAATTAAAAATTCCACCGTCCTGCCATCTTCACAGGGGCAGAAACACCCCACTTGTGCTGCTGGTTAGGACAACAGGGAAATGTTGTTATGGTAGGTAGCACTAGCTATCCTAAATCTTCATTTTAAATTTAAAAAATTCTTCTGTTTTTTCTTTGGGATTGTGAAGCCCTGGGGTAACCTCATGCTTCAGCCAACTCCAGGCTGTGTCAACTCTCCCAGCATTTTTGCCATGTTGATACCATACCAGTAATAAAAGGAATATTGCCAAGGACTAGCAGAGACAGAGACACTGTGGATACTGACCACCGGCTGTTGGAATCGACTGACTATCCCAGGTGGTAGATTTACCATTTTCAAGTTCCTCAGTTCCTGTAGGCTTTAAGTCGTTCATTCTTTGTTGTGGTTCTTCAGTTGCAGAATTAAGTTGTATCATGTTTTCCTGTTCCTAATGAGCTAATGTCACTGGAACACACAATACTCATATAGTCATCTAATGAAGGATCCTTTTCTTCAGAGAATGTATCTATCATTTTATTATTTTGAATGTCAGGTGGTATTCTGACAATTTTTGTGAAGCCCTGGGGTCTCCTCATGCTTCAGCCAACTCCCGGTTGTGCCATTCAGACACTATATGGTCTCCTCCTACTGATGCCACCTCCAGGCTCTGTCATTGTGATGACATTATGATTAGGTCCTTTGTACCCTCATGCCGGGGCCCGGGACACTAAAACTTTTGAGTTAAAAGTTCCATTTCAAAATCCTCAATTTCAATTTCAAAATCTTAGATTTCTATTTAAAATTCTTGTATTTCAATGGTCTCCTCATGCTTCAGCCACCTTCAGGCTGTACCATTCAAACAATACATGTGCTCCTTATGCTTTCCCCACCTCCAGACTGTGTCATTCAGCCAATATATTGTTTCCTGATGCTAATGGGACTGGGATATTAACTCCAAATATGTTCTGGTAGCACTAGCTAACATAAATGCTTAATTGAGATTTCATGCTTGATCTTTCAATGTAAGGGGTTATGAAACCCTCTGGTGTACTGCTGATGCCTGTGTCAGAACCTGCAGGATTACTAAGTTCTGACAGGTTCTTTGTTTATTTGGTTGCCGGGTTACACCCTGCTGTCTGGCTGGTCAGCTGACTGATTGAGCCCCTGTGGCCTAACTATTTAACCCAGTTGGCTCTCAGTCGGCACCTGTGAAACAGTCTTGTAACCTAAGTAGCTAGCGTGTGTACCCTGTATCTTTTGTATTACCCGGCATCCTTGACTTCTGTCTTCCTACTCGACTTCCCTCTGGTTATAGCGATTCTGTATTTCTGTCCTCTCCTGGCTTTAGCGCAGTTTGCTGACTCTGACTTTTGTGTGTGAGTGTGTTTAGTTTTATTTTTGTTAATTGCCTGTATCCTACAGGTCCCGGACTTCAACAGTTTCTTTGTATTTTATTGTGTTGACATTTACTCCCCTCACGTATTCAGGAAGGGACTGTCTTTGTGATTACGGACCTGTCAGTTAGGGCAGGTATGTAAGTAGGCAGGGATAGGGGAGCGGGAAAGATTAGAGTGCACTCCTTCCCTACCCCTATGTGACAGCCTGCTCCTGACTGCTCCTGTGTCTTTGAGGAATTACTTGGCTTACTGATGCTTCTGGGCTTGGGCCTTACATTTTTGGATGTTTAGCACGAGCTAAATACATGCTTAATAGAAATTTCAACATTGATCTTTCAATGTAAGGGGTTATGAAACTCTCTGGTGTACTGTTGAATCCTGCTCCTGACTGTTTGTTTAACCCCTTAAGGACGCAGGGTTTTTCAGTTTTTGCACTTTCGTTTTTTCCTCCTTACCTTTTAAATATCATAACCCTTTAAATTTTCCACCTAAAAATCCATATTATGGCTTATTTTTTGCGTCACCAATTCTACCTTGCAGTGACATTAGTCATTTTACAGAAAAATTCATGACGAAACGGGAAAAAAATCATTGTGCGACAAAATCGAATAAAAAAACGCCATTATGTAACTTTTGGGGGCTTCCGTTTCTACGAAGTGCATATTTCAGTAAAAATTACACATTATCATTATTCTGTAGGTCCATACGGTTAAAATGGTACCCTACTTATATAGGTTTCATTTTGTCGTACTTCTGGAAAAAATCCTAACTACATGCAGGAAAATGTATACGTTTAAAAATGTCCTCTTCTGATCCCTTCAACTTTTTTATTTTTCCACGTACAGGGCGGTATGAGGGCTCATTTTTTGCGCCGTGATCTGAAGTGTTTAACGGTACCATTAGAGATTTCAACATTCACCTTTTAATGTTAGGGGTTGTGAATCCCTCTTGTGTACTCATGCTGCTGCCTGCTTCTGTATGTGTCAAACAACTACATGGTTTAGTGATGCTGCTGAGCCTAGGACATTACTAATATATGTTTATGGTAGCACTAGCTACCATACATTTTCAATTTAAATTTCAATTATTATTATTATTAGAGATTGTGAGGCCCTATTGTCTCCTCATCTGCCACCAACTCCAGGCTGTGCCATTCAGACACTATATGGTCTCCTCATGCTCCAGCCAACTCCAGGCTGTGCCATTCTGGCAATATATGGTTTACTGATGCTGCTGGGACTGGGTCTGGGAATAAAAATTCAGTACTAGCTACCTAAAATCTATGGTTTAAATTTCAGAATTAATCTTGTAATCTGAAGGATTGTGAAGGCCTAGTGTCTACTCATGCTGCTGCCAACTCCTGGATGTGCCATTCAGACACTATATGGTCTCCTCATGCTGCCAACACCTCCACACCGTGTCATTCAGCCACTTTATGGTCTCCTCATGCTGCCAACTCCTCCACGCTGTCTCATTCAGCCACTATATGGTCTCCTCATGCTGCTAACACCTCCACGTTGTGTCATTCAGCCACTATATGGTCTCCTCATGTTGCCAACACCTCAACACTGTGTCATTCAGCCACTATATGGTCTCCTTATGCTGCCAACCACTCCACTCTGTATCATTCAGCCACTATATGGTCTGCTCATGCTTCAGCCTCATCCAAGCTGTGTCATCCAGCCACTATATGGTCTCCTCACGCGGCTCACACCTCCACGCTGTGTCATTCAGCCACTATATGGTCTCATCATGCTGCCAACATCTCCACGCTGTGTCATTAAGCCACTATATAGTCTCCTCATGCTGCCAAAACCTCCACGTTGTGTCATTCAGCAACTATATGGTCTCCTCATACTGATGCCACCTCCATGCTCTGTCATTGTGCCACTCGGCGGCAGTGATTCTAACAGCAATGCGGGTAATCTGCATGTTATTCTGAATAACAGTATTATTTCACTACCCCAGCACACTCCATATGCGTGTTAGAACACAGCAAAGTGTTCTACACCCCTATTGAGGCTCTCTGTAGGCCAGAAATTGTTGTTTTTAATATAGATTCGCCGCAAATAAATTTGAAGCGAAACAAATTTTTTCGAAAAATTCGGCTCAAATTTTTTAAAAGTTCGCTCATCTCTAGTTATGATGTCAGCAGAGAACACAATGTTCCAAAAAGAAAAGAATTTCCTCTAAATAAGTACTGGAAGCATTAAGATTTTTTAATAGAAGTAAATTACAAATCTGTTTAACTTTCTGGCATCAGTTGAGTACCCCTTTAAAATGTCACCACACTTGGATCATTTTTGTTTCATTTTATAGTTGAAAAATTGAAAACTTGAAAAATAAAATACATTTTTTTATTGCTATGTACTGACCCCCACTTTGGTATAGTTCAGACCTTTTAATAACTTTTTATTCCTTTTTTTTCTGGGATGTGATATGACCAAAAATTAGCAATTTTGGTGTTGGGAATTTCACATTTATGCCACTGACCATGCAGGATCATAAATGTAATAATTTTATAAATTGGGCAATTATGCACACGGCGATACCAGATATGCCTTTTTATTTATTTATTTTTACAGCGTTTTATTTAAAAAAAATGGGAAAAAGGGTGGTGATTTGGATTTTTTTAGGGGAAGGATATATATATATATATATATATATATATATATATATATATATAGGGAAGAAAGGATGACCATTCTCAAGCTGTTGTGAGAACACCGAAACGTCGCTTCTGTTTGCTTTTGGAATAAAGCCACTTTTTTCATTTTTCACTACTATTGAGTGCTGTGGTCATCCTTTCTTCCCTGCATGAATTGGACCCAAGACCAGGGTCCCCAGACCGCTTGCACCATACCTATCCTCTCGGAAGTGCTGCTTATCGCTTTAACCTCTCTCTCTCTCTCTCTCTCTCTCTCTCTCTCTCTCTCTCTCTCTCTCTCTCTATATATATATATATATTAAAACATTTATACATTTATGGTGCAGCTGACAGGAAGAAGCGACATTTGACTCAAAACTAGTCTCAGTGGTATGCCCCACGCTCAGGAGAGGGATGTTTCTTTGCTCCCTGCTCCATGGATTGCTACCATCTTTGTTGACTGACCATCCACGGCAACATACCGAGGTCCGCTGCCTGCCAAACGAGTGAGTGCAGCATACACCTTTCTTTCTCTTCATTGTGATTTATATTAGACAAGCTGAGTACCCCTTGTTGCCCAGTTTTTCCTTCCTAATCCTTGTTGGGGAGGAAAAGCAACAAAGGTGGAAGCTATTGACTTCATATCCCATCCTCGTATATTGTTGTCATATCCCAACCCCATATCCCGTCCTCATATCTCAACCTCATATCCCGACCTCATATCCCATCCTTATATCCCATCCTCATTTCTCAACCTCATATCCCATCCTCCTTTCTCGACCTCATATCCCGTGCTCATATCCTGACCTCATCTCACGTCCTCCCATCGCGTCCTCCTGTCCCATCCTCATATCCTGTCCTCATATCCCGTCCTCATATGCTGTCCTCATATCCCCCCTTATGTCACATACTCATATCCTGTCCTCAGAAGGGACTGATTTGTGATAAAGATATTGTAAGCTGAAAATAAAAGGGGACATGTCTTTGTGGAAAAGGGTTTGATTTGCAAGCCAGACCGATGCACAAAAAGGGTAGAGAATAAACGGTAGGGCTTAAACAGTTGGCGTGTATTTGTGAGATGGGGTGCGGCTTGCAAGCCGGATTGACACATTCATCAGGAGATGCAGAGCTTGTGGACTAAGGTACTTGAAGTCCCATATACTTGCATGGGACTTGAAACAAAAACCCTTATTTTATATAAGGGTGTAGGTAAGGGTTAATTTAACTATCATATATTTTTACTTGACATATAAGTAACATGTGACTAAGTATTATTGAAATATGTCTAGCAGTTTGGAAGTTATGCAGTAACATATATTTCCCATAGACTTGTGTAGACTCAAATATAAAAAAAAGGAACAGAGAAAAGCGCAACAATGTGCCGTTATTCTGGTGGTGGTATTTGGATGTAGCTGTGAGTGTAGGTATGCTCACCTTCTCGTGTTGCGCTCGGGGCACAACACCGCACGTAGTTTGAATCCCTAGTATACAATGGTCATATGGTTCCGGAAGGGCTGCTCGCACTCTGCTGCCTATCCTGACCTCCTATCCCGGTCCTCCTATCCCGACCTCCTATGCCGACCTCCTATCCCGGTCCTCCTATCCCGACCTCCTATCTCAACCTCCTATCCTGACCTCCGATCTTGACCTCCTCTCTCGACCTCCTATCACGACCTCCTATCACGTCCTCCTATCCCGTCCTCCTATCCCGTCCTTCTATCCCGTCCTCCTATCCCGCCCTTCTATCCTGTCCTACTATCCAGTCCATCCGTCCTAACCTCCTATCCCGTCCTCCTATCCCGACCTCCTATCCTGACCTCCTATCCCGTCCTCATATCCCATCCTTTATGTCGACCTCTTATCCTGACCTCCTATCCTGACCTCCTATCCCGACCTCCTATCCCGACCTACTATCCTGTCCTACTATCCAGTCCATCAATCCCAACCTCCTATCCCGTCCTCCTATCCCGACCTCCTATCCTGACCTCCTATCCCGTCCTCATATCCCATCCTTTATGTCGACCTCTTATCCTGACCTCCTATCCTGACCTCCTATCCCGACCTCCTATCCTGACCTCCTATCCCGTCCTCATATGCTGTCCTCCTCTCTTGACCTCTTATCCTGACCTCCTATCCCGACCTCCTATCCTGTCCTCCTATAACGTCCTCCAATCCCGACCTCCTATCTCGACCTCCTATCCCGACCTCCTATCCCGACCTCCTATCCTGTCCTCCTATAACGTCCTCCAATCCTGGCCTCCTATCTCGACCTCCTATCCCGACCTCCTATCCCGACCTCCTATCCTGTCCTACTATCCAGTCCATCAATCCAAACCTCCTATCCCGTCCTCCTATCCCGACCTCCTATCCTGACCTCATATCCCGTCCTCATATCCCATCCTTTATGTCAACCTCTTATCCTGACCTCCTAGCCTGACCTCCTATCCCGACCTCCTATCCCGTCCTCCTATCTCGGCCTCCTATCTCAACCTCCTATCCCATCCTCCTATCTCGTCCTCCTATCTCGACCTTCTATCTCGACCTCCTATTAAAACCTCCTATCCCGACCTCCTATCCTGTCCTCCTATCTCGACCTCCTATCTCGTCCTCCTATCTTGACCTCCTATCTCGACCTCCTATCCTGTCCTCCTATCCAGTCCATCTATCCCGACCTCCTATCTCTGCCTCCTATCCTGACCTCCTATTCTGTCCTCCTATCCCATCCTCCTATGCCATCCTCATATCCTGTCCTCCTATCTCAACCTCCTATCCCAACCTCCAATCTCGTCCTCCTATCACAACCTCCTATCCCATCCACCTATCCCGGCCTCCTATCCTGACCTCATATCCCGTCCTCATATCCCGACCTCCTATCCCGACCTGCTATGTTGACCTCCTATCCCGACCCGTAATATGTGTACCAGGTATTGAAATATCGCCGGCCCTACTGAAGTAATTTGGGAACATGCATTTCCCATTGATTTGCATGGGACTTTAAATAAAAACCCCAACCCTCACAAATGGGGGGTCGTTAAGGGTTAAATTAACTATCCTATATTTTAAGTGGAAATATAAGTAACATGTGACCAAGTATTATCGAAAAATCTCTAGTCGTTTGGAAGTTTTGCAGTAACATATATTTCCCATGGACTTGTATGGGACTTTAAACAGAAACACCGCCCCTGGCAAATGGGGATCAGTAACGGTTAAATCACCTATCCTATGTTTGTTGTTGAAATATAAGTAACATGTGTGCCAAGTTTCATGTTAATATCTTTAGCCGTTTGGATGTGATGCTGGAACATACACACATACACACACACATTGAGTTTTATATATATATATATATATATATATATATATATATATATATATATATATATATATAGACTAGCTGAGTACCCGGCGTTGCCCGGTTTTTCCTTCCTCATCCTTGTTGGGGAGGAAAATCAACAGAGGAGGAAGCTTTTGACTTCATATCCCATCCCCATATATTGTTGTCATATCCCAACCCCATATCCCGTCCTCATTCCCCGACCTCCTCTCCCGACCTCCTATCCAGTCCTCCTATCCCGTCCTCCTATCCAGTCCTCCTATCCCGTCCTCCTATCTCGACCTCCTATCCTGCCCTCTTATCCCGTCCTCTTATACCGTCCTCCTATCTCCACCTCATAGCTTGGCCTACTATCCCCTCCTCCTATCCCGACCTCCTATCTCCACCTCATATCCTGACTTCCTATCCCGACCTCCTATCCTGTCCTCATATCCCGACCTCCTATCCCAAAATCCTATCCCGTCCTATCTCGACTTCCTATGCCGTCCTCATATCCTGTCCTCATATCCCGACCTCCTAATTCGACCTCCTATCCCGACCTCCTATCCCGTCCTCCTATCCCGTCCTCCTATCCCATCCTTATATCTCGACCTCCTATCCCATCCTCCTATCCCGTCCTCCTATCCCGTCCTCCTATCCTGTCCTCCTATCCTGTCCTCCTATCCCATCCTCATATCCTGACCTACTTACTCGACCTCCTATCCCACCCTACTATCCCGACCTCCTATCCCGTTCTCCTATCCCGTCCTCCTATCTCTACCTCCTATCCCGTCCTCCTATCCCGACCGCCTATCTCAACCTCCTATCCCGTCCACATATCCCGACCCGTAATATGTGCACCAGGTAGTGAAATATCTCCAGCTGTACAGAAGTTATGTGAGAACATACATTTCCCATTGATTTTCATGGGACTTTAAACAAAAACCCCGACCCTCGCAAATGGGGGTAGTTAAGGGTTAAATTAACTATCCTATATTTTAAGTGGATATATAAGTAACATGTGACCAAGTATTATCAAAATATCTCCAGCCGTTTGGAAGTTATGCAGTAACCTATATTTCCCATAGAGTTGTATGGGACATTAAACATAAACCCGCCCCTGGCAAATGGGGGTGAGTAAGGGTTAAGTTACCTATCCTATATTTGTTGTTGACATATAAGTAACATGTGTGCCAAGTTTCATGTTAATATCTTTAGCCGTTTGGACGTTTTTGTGGAACATACATACATACATACAAACACACACATTGAGTTTTATATATACAAACTAGCTGAGTACCCGGCGTTGCCCTGTTTTTCCTTCCTAATCCTGGCTGGGGAAGAGAAAAAACAAAGGAGGAAGCTTTTGACTTCATATCCAGTCCTCATATATTGTTGCCATATCTCGACCTCCTATCCTGACCTCCTATCCCGACTTCCTATCTCGTCCTCCTATCTCGACCTCCTATCTCGTCCTCCTATCTCGACCTCCTATCCTGACCTCCTATCCCGACCTCCTATCCCGTCCTCCTATCTCGTCCTCCTATCCCGTCCTCCTATCCCGACCTCCTATCCCAACCTCCTATCCCGACCTCCTATCCCGACCTCCTATCCCGACCTCCTATCCCGACCTCCTATCCCGTCCTCCTATCCCGTCCTCCTATACCGTCCTCCTATACCGTCCTCCTATCCCTTCTTCATATCCTGTCCTCATATCCCGTCCTCCTATCTCGACCTCCTATCCCGACGTCCTATCCTGACCTCCTATCCCTTCCTCACATCTCGTCCTCCTATCCCGTCCTCCTATCTTGACCTCCTATCCCAACCTCCTATCTCTACCTCCTATCCCAACCTCCTATCCTGTCCTCATATCTCGACCTCCTATCTCGACCTTCTATCCCGTCCTCCTATCTCGACCTCCTATTCCATCCTCATATCTCAACCTCCTATCCCGAAATCCTATCCCGTCCTCCTATTCCGTCCTCATATCCCGTTCTCCTATCTCGAACTCCCATCCCGACCTCCTATCCTGACCCGTAATATGTGTACCAGGTATTGAAATATCTCCAGCCGTACGGAAGTTATGTGGGAACATACATTTCCCATTGATTTGCATGAGACTTTAAACAAAAACCCCGACCCTCACAAATTAAATTAAATTAACTATCCTATATTTTTAGTGGACGTATAAGTAACATGTGACCAAGTATTATCGAAATATCTCCTGCCGTTTGGAAGTTATGCAGTAACATATATTTCCCATTGATTTGTATGGGACTTTAAACATAAACCCGCCCCTGGCAAATGGGGGTGAGTAAGGGTTAAATCACCTATCCTATGTTTGTTGAAGACATATAAGTAATATGTGTGCCAAATTTCATGTTAATATCTTTAGCCGTTTGGACGTGATGCTGGAAGATACACACACACATTGAGTTTTATACATATAGATATACTAGCTGAGTACCCGGTGTTGCCCAGTTTTTCCTTTGTAATCCTTGTTGGGGAGGAAAATAAACAGAGGAGGAAGCTTTTTACTTCATATCCAGTCCTCATATATTGTTGTCATATCCCAACCCCACATCCCGACCTCCTATCACGTCCTCTTATCTCGACCTCCTGTCCCGACCTCCTATACCATCCTCCTATCCTGTCCTCCTATCCCCTCCTCCTATCCCGACCTCCTATCCCGACCTCCTATCCCGACCTCCTATCACGTCCTCCTGTCTCGACCTCCTGTCCCGACCTCCTATCCCGACCACCTATCCCGACCGCCTATCCCGACCTCCTATCCCGAACCGTAATATGTGTACCAGGTATTGAAATAGCTCCAGCCGTACAGAAATTATATGGGAACATACATTTCCCATTGATTTGCATGAGACTTTAAACAAAAACCCTGACCCTCACAAATGGGGGTAGTTAAGGGTTAAATTAACTATCCTATATTTTAAGTGGACATATAAGTAACATGTGACCAAGTATTATCGAAATATCTCCAGCCGTTTGGAAGTTATGCAGTAACATATATTTCCCATAGACTTGTATGGGACTTTATATATAAACCCCGCCCCTGGCGAATGGGGGTGAATAAGGGTTAAATTACCTATTCTATGTTTGTTGTTGGCATATAAGTAACATGTGTGCCAAGTTTCATGTTAATATCTTTAGCCGTTTGAAAGTTTTTGTGGAACATATACACATACATACACACACACGTTGAGTTTTATATATATAGATATAGATGGCTTACATCGATTGTTTATTCCATTACACTTATCCATGTACACTCGATTGCTAAGGGTTGCCTAAGTCAGTATTCAACAATGATCGATCATTGGAAGCCCAAGGAGCACATGTAAGGCCCTGGGCTTCACCAGCTTCATGGGGGTGCTGATGGGTCACCTAGACACCAGGGTTTTCCAGCATTTAATGGTAAAATCCAGTGATTGCAACTAATTACCGCATTTAACTATTTAAATGAGGGACATCCGGACATTCATCCGATGTCTGTCATTATTGACAGATGTCAGCTGCTGATAGCAGCGGCTCACGGACCCTCGTTATATTCTCCTTAACCGGCCCATGATGTAGCGGTACGTCAAGGAAGGGAAAAGGGTTAAAAGAGCAGGGCAAGTTCCAGTGGCTTAATGTCTTCTGAATGACAATTACAAAATAAAATACTGTCTAAGTTTGTGAAATGACTTCCACTGTTTTTAGAGGATCCTTAGCCTCTTCTAACATGTATATTTTAATAAATATTTGTATTTATCATAAAAGACAAACTCTGTAACATATTTGCTTATAACTCTGTGATCTACTGTTCCTCTGTTATTCTTGCTAGAACCCTGTTATTAAAATGGCCATCTAGATGCCACCATGTATTTACTAAAACAGACAAGTCAGGATAGGCCATAGGACCTTTTTGATCAATATCGGTCAGTAAATTTTTTTTACCTGTGCAATGCGGTGGTGTTGAATATTGATTACACGAGACATAGCCATCTGAATGCTTCCAAAAACAGCCACTACTTCCAGCTTCTTGTCATCAAAGGAAGGTGCCCCAAAATTCTGCAACAAAAAATATGACAACTTGAAATAATAAAATATAAACTTTGTTTATTATCATTTATCCTTAACCCCTTAAGGACACAGACAATTTTAGTTTTGCATTTTCATTTTTCTCGCTTTCCAAGAGCCATATATTTTTTAATTTTTTCATCCACAGACCCATACAAGGGCTAATTTTTTGTGCAACCAAGTGTACTTTGTAATGACACCTTAAATTTTACCATAAAATGTACCTCAAAACCCCCAAAAATATTATTTATGTGGGAAAATTCATTAGAAAATTGCAATAGATTTTTGGAGGGTTTAGTTTTTACCTTGTACACTTAAAAATTGTAAAAATGTTAAGTTTTATTCATTCTGTGGGTCAATACTATTAAACTGATGTTTACGTGCTTTTCTATTATTGTACTGCTTTTAAAAAAAACTCAACATTTTTAAACAAAATAAATTAAAATCACTCTATTCTGACTCCTACTGTATAACTTTCTCATTTTTACGTATTTGGGGCTGTATGAGGGCTAATTTTTTGTGTAGTTTTTATTGGTACCATGTTTGCATATACGTGGCTTCGTGATCACTTATTTAGTTTTTTCTGGAATTTTTTTTTTTTCCTCACATTTATGCCTTTCACCATACGGGACCATTAACATATTGACACTTTATTTTAATAGTTCAGACATTTACGTACATGGTGATACCAAATATGTTGATTTATTTTATTTTTTTACATTCAAATTTTGTTTGGAAAAATTGAAACAGGGGAATTAAAATTTTAATTAGGGGAGGGGCATATTCACATTTATTAAAACTTTTTTTTTTTATACGTTTTAGTCACCACAGGGGACTATTTATTTCAATCGTTAGATTTCTGGTACTGATCAGTGCTATGCAGACCAAAGACAAATAACGCAGCAGCCATCTGGAGCAGGTGAGAGAAGCTCTTAACACATTGGACACCTGGGATTGAATCGAAGGTGGTCCAATTGGATCGCTGATGTTGCCCATTATCCATGAGGTCTTAGCTGCTGATAACAGCAGCTGGCCAGTTCCAATCACTGTGTCAGGCGACGTGGTGATAGCGCAACCGCGTGGCGTATATCACGTGTCCTCTAGGGGTCAAAGAGGATTTTAAGACATATAACACTGATAGCCCATTCTAAGGATAGACCATTAATGTTTGATCAGAGGGGTGCGAACAGGTTGCACACCCAACAATCAGCTGTTCAGGAGAACTGCAACTCCATATACACAATGAATGGATCCAGAAGCAGTTGGTTTTAATTGTGTAGTGGTGGCGATGGGTTACTGCAGCTCAGCTCCTATTCAGTTTTAAGGGGTATTCCAGGAAAAAACTTTTTTTTATATATCAACTGGCTCCAGAAAGTTAAACAGATTTGTAAATTACTGCTATTAAAAAATCTTAATCCTTTTAGTACTTATGAGCTTCTGAAGTTAAGGTTGTTCTTTTCTGTCTAAATCCTCTCTGATGACACCTGTCTCAGGAAACACTCAGTTCATAAGCAAATCCCCATAGAAAACCTCTTCTAAACTGGACGTTTCCTGAGACAGGTGTTATCAGAGAGGATTTAGACAGAAAAGAACAACCTTAACTTCAGAAGCTCATAAGTACTGAAAGGATTAAGATTTTTTAATAGAAGTAATTAACAAATCTGTTTAACTTTCTGGAGCCAGTTGATATATATAAAAAAGTTTTTTCCTGGAATACCTTTTTAAAGGATAGTTTTGCTGCAGTAACCCAGTGCCACCACTGCACAATGAATGGGACCAATTGTTCCCAGCCCTATTCATTGTGTATATGCCAAAGGCATGGCTCTAGCAAACAGCTGATTAGTGGAGTTTCTGACACCCCTTTCCTGTAATTTTGCTGCATTCATTATCCTTTTACTTTGATATCACTGAGATACTTAAAGGGGTACTCCTGCGCTAAGACATCTTATCCCCTATCCAAAGGATAGGGGATAAGATGCCTGATCACGGGGGTCCTGCCGCTGGGGACCACCGTGATCTTGCACACAGCACCCCGTTAGAATCAGTCCCTGGAGTACGTTCGCTCCGGGTCTGATTACTGGCGATCACGGGGGCCGGAGCATTGTGACGTCACTGCCCCGCCCCCGTGTGACATCATGCTCCGCCCCCTGAATGGGGTGCGGCCATGATGTCACAATGCTCCGGCCCCTGTGATCGCCAGTAATCAGACCCGGAGCGAACGTGCTCCGGAGACTGATTCTAACGGGGTGCTGCGTGCAAGATCATGGGGGTCCCCAGCGGGATTAGATCTTAGCACCGGAGTACCCCTTTAAAGGGGTACTCCCGTGGTAAAATATTTTTTTCAAATCAACTGGTGCTAGAAAGTTGAACAGATTTGTCTTAATCCTTCTAGTAATTTTCCGCTGCTGTATGCTACAAAGGAATTTTTGTAGTTTTTTTTAGTCTGACCACAGTGCTCTTTACTGACACTTCTGTCTGTGTCAGGAAATGTCCAGACCAGGAGAGGTTTGCTATGGGGATTTGCTACTCTGGACAGTTCCTGACATGGATAGAGGTGTCAGCAGAGAGCACTGTGGTAAGACAGAAAATAACTTCACAACGTCCTCTGGAGCAAACAGCAGCTGATAAGTACTGGAAGGATTAAAGAGTACCTGTCACCAAATAAAATTTTCTAAACTAACTCAGTCTATGTTCCCTCTATCTACTCCTAACACCCCTCCCACCATTAAAAAAAAACTTCAGAGCTTTAAAAAGTCCCCACAGGAGAAAGTGGGCTTTTCCCAGTAGACATGACATCACTGAAGCCTGCTGGGGGACCACTTCCGCCCTCACATTGTTGCAGTGCTGTGATGAATAGAAGACCTCAGGCTCTGTGCAGCTTTCAGTGAGGCTTTGTGTAGCTTTCAGTCTGTGCAGCCTCAGTCTGTGCATCTTTCAGTAAGGCTTTATGCAGCTTTCAGTGAGGCTCTCTACAGCTGTCAATCAAGCTCAGTGCGGTCAGAAGCACTTCCTGAGTTTGGTATCCTGCCAGGCCGGGAGGAGTCCAAACTCACTGTATTAATTGCAGAAGGGAACCGAAGAGAGCCACATAGTGGCCATTTTTTTCTATTACATTTTAAATATATTTATGTTTTTAATTTTAAAAGTAAATGGGAAAGTTGCTAATTACACAAGGAACACTATATTAAAATGTGGTGACACGTACTCTAGATTTTTGTTAATAGAAGTCATTTACAAATCTGTTTAACTTTCTAGCAGTTGAATTGGAAAAAAAAAAATGTCATCATCTGATCCGACCAGAAATCATCATGTAACTGTAGTGGTGCTCAGCTTAACAATAGTGTAGTACTTCAAAAACTGATTTTCAAGAGGCAAGTGGCACTCACCACTGGGTTAAATTACATACAGTGCAACATAGAACCCCAGCGGGTAAGGTATCACATATACAGGCAATACAATTTTTTTAAAAAAGATTTAAAAAAAAAATTGTTTTCCACCATAGTACCCCTTTAACCCCTTAAGGACCCTTGACGTACGCGTACGTCATGACACCCTGGTACTTAAAGACCCATGACGTACGCGTACGTCATGGAGAATTCCGGTCCCTGCCAGGCGGGGATCGGAAAAAGGATGCCTGCTGAAATCATTCAGCAGGCATCCCATGCAAACGCCCAGGGGGGTCATTAGACCCCCCCATGTCGGCGATCGCGGCAAATCGCAAGTGAAGTCACACTTGCGATTTGCGCGATTCCGGGTCATTACGGGTCTATGGTGACCCGGTGACCCGGAATATAAGGGGGATCGCGGTTGTCCAAGACATCCACGATCCCACTGAAGAGATAGGAGTGAGGTGGCAGGGGTGACACCCCTCCTATCCCTGCTATTGGTGGTCTAGACGCGACCACCAACAGCAGATCAGGGGCGGGGGGGTTTACTTTAGTTTTCCCCGTCCTGCCCACCCATACGACGGGGACCGGCGCCAAAGATCCACTTACCGATCTGGGCGGGCGTCGGAGGCAGCGGGCGACGGAGATCGGCGGGCGATGACGTGCGGCTTGATCCGATGGAAGCCGGTGAGTTGCCTAGCAACATCTGGAGGGTACAGTTTGAGACCATTATACAGTGGTCTCTAACTGTAGCCCTCCAGATGTTGCAAAACTACAACTCCCAGCATGCCCAGACAGCTGTTTGGGCATGCTCGAATACAGGGACGTGCACAGACATTTTGAAGGGCAGGGGCTCAAGTAAAAAAAGAGGGCACTTTTCATAATTTAAAAAACGTCTGCCAGACTTAACCCCTTAAGGACGCAGACCATTTTCAGCTCTAGGACGCAGCCCTTTATTGCACATCTGACCACTGTCACTTTAAACATTAATAACTCTGGAATGCTTTTACTTATCAATCTGATTCCGAGATTGTTTTTTCATGACATATTCTAATTTAACATAGTGGTACATTTTTGTGGTAACTTGCATCCTTTCTTGGTGAAAAATCCCCAAATTTGATGAAAAAATTGAAAATTTTGCATTTTTCTAACTTTGAAGCTCTCTGCTTGTAAGGAAAATGGATATTCCAAATAATTTTTTTTTTGGATTCACATATACAATATGTCTACTTTATGATTGCATCATAAAATTGACGTGTTTTTACTTTTGGAAGACATCAGAGGGCTTCAAAGTTCAGCAGCTATTTTACAATTTTTCACAAAATTTTCAAACTCGCTATTTTTCATGGACCAGTTCAGGTTTGAAGTGGATTTGAAGGGTCTTCATATTAGAAATACCCCATAAATTACCCCATTATAAAAACTGCACCCCCCAAAGTATTCAAAACGACATTCAGTAAGTGTTTTAACCCTTTAGGTGTTTCACAGGAAAAGCAGCAAAGTGAAGGAGAAAATTCAAAATCTTAATTTTTTACACTTGTTCTTGTAGACCCAATTTTTGCATTTTTACAAGGGGTAAAAGGATAAAATTTATACTTGAATTTGTATCCCAATTTCTCTCGAGTAAGCACATACCTCATATGTCTATGTAAATTGTTCGGCGGGCGCAGTAGAGTGCTCAGAAGCGAAGGAGCGACAAGGGGATTTTGGAGAGTACGTTTTTCTGAAATGGTTTTTGGGGGGCATGTTGCATTTAGGAAGCCCCTATGGTGCCAAAAAAGCAACAAAAAAAAAACTAAACACATGGCATACCATTTTGGAAACTTGACCCCTTGAGGAACGTAACAAGGAATTAAGTGAGCCTTAATATCCCACAGGTGTTTCACGACTTTTGCATATGTAAAAAAAAAATTATTTTTTTTCACTAAAATGTGTTTCCCCCCAAATTTCAAATTTTTGCAAGAGTTAATAGCAGAAAATACCCCCCAAAATGTGTAACCCCATCTCTTCTGAGTATGGAGGTACCCCATAAGTTGACCTGAAGTACACTACGGGCGAACTACACTGCTCAGAAGAGAAGGAGTCATATTTGGCTTTTTGAGAGCAAATTTTGCTCGGGGGGCATGTCGCATTTAGGAAACCCCTATGGTGCCAGGACAGCAAAAAAAAAACACATTGAATACCATTTTGGAAACTAGACCCCTTGAGGAATGTAACAAGGGATAAAGTGAACCTTAATACCCCACAGGTGTTTCACGACTTTTGCATATGTAAAAAAAAAATATATATTTTTTTTTACCAAGAATGCTTGGTTTAGCAAAAATTTTAAATTTTTAAAAAAGGTAATAGCAGAAAATACCCCCCAAAATTTGAAGCCCAATTCTCCCGATTCAGAAAACACCCCATATGGAGATGAAAAGTGCTCTGCTGGCGCACTACAGGTCTCAGAAGAGAAGGAGTCACATTTGGCTTCTTGGAAGCAAATTTTGCTCTGGGGGCATGCCACATTTAGGAAGCCCCTATGGTGCCAGGACAGCAAAAAAAAAAAAACCACATGGCATACAATTTTGGAAACTAAACCCCTTGGGGAACGTAACAAGGGGTAAAATGAACCTTAATACCCCACAGGTGTTTCACGACTTTTGCATATGTAAAAAAAAAAAAATTTTTGCACTAAAATGCTTGTTTTCCCCCAAATTTTACATTTTTACAGGGATAATAGCAGAAAATACCCCCCAAAATTTGTAACCCCATCTCTTATGAGTATGGAAATGCCCCATAAGTGGACAGGAAGTGCACTGGGGGCGAACTACAATGCTCAGAAGAGAAGGAGCATCATTGAGCTTTTGGAGAGAGAATTTGGCCATTTGCATTTACAAAGCCCCCCGTGGTGCCAGAACAGTGGACCCCCCACATGTGACCCCATTTTTAAAACTACACCCCTCATGGAAGGTAATAAGGGGTGCAGTGAGAATTTACACCCCACTGACATTTGACGGATCTTTGGAACAGTGGGCTGTGCAAATAAAAAAATGTATTTTTCATTTTCACAGACCCCTGTTTCAAAGATCTGTCAGACACCTGTGGGGTGTAAATGCTCACTATACCCCTTGTTACATTCCGTGAGGGGTGTAGTTTCCAAAATGGGGTCACATGTGGGTATTTATTGTTTTGCACTTATGTCAGAACCGCTGTAAAATCAGCCACCTCTGTGCAAATCACCAATTAAGACCTCAAATGTACATGGTGCACTCTCCCTTCTGAGCCTTCTTGTTCGCCCGCAGAGCACTTTGCGCCCACATATGGGGTATCTCCGTACTCGGGAGAAATTGCGTTACAAATTTTGGGGGCTTTTTTTCTTTTACCGCTTGTGAAATTTAAAAGTATGGGGCAACATTTTGTTAGTGTACAAAAATGTTTTTTTTTACACTAACATGCTGGTGTAGACCCCAACTTTACCTTTTCATAAGGGGTAAAAGGAGAAAAAGCCCCCCAAAATTTGTTAGGCAATTTCTCCCGAGTACGACGATACCCCATATGTGGCCCTAAACTGTTGCCTTGAAATACGACTGGGCTCCAAAGTGAGAGCGCCATGTGCATTTGAGGCCTAAATTAGGGATTTGCATAGGGGTGGACATAGGGGTATTCTAAGCCAGTGATTCCCAAACAGGGTGCCTCCAGCTGTTGCAAAACTCCCAGCATGCTTGGACAGTCAATGGCTGTCCGAAAATGCTGGGAGTTTTTGTTTTGCAACAGCTGGAGGCTTCATTTTGGAAACACTGCCGTAGGATACGTTTTTCATTTTTATTGGGGGGGGGGGGGGCAGTGTATGTGTGTATATGTAGAGTTTTACTCTTTATTTTGTGTTAGTGTAGCGTAGTGTACTGTTTTTAGGCTACATTCACACTGGCAGCGGATTACACTGAGTCTCCCGCTAGGAGTTTGAGCTGCGGCGAAAAATTTGCCGCAGCTCAAGCTTGAAGTGGGGAACTTACTGTAATCCGCCGCCAGTGTGAATGTAACCTATGCATTCAGATGGGAGGGGGGGGGGGGGCAAAACTACACCTCCCAGCATGCACTGACAGAACATGCATGCTGGGAGTTGTAGTTTTGCAACTGCTGGAGGCACACTGGTTGGAAAATACTGAGTTAGGTAATAGAAACTATTACCTAACTCGGTATTTCCCAAACAGTGTGCCTCCAGCTGTTGCAGAACTACAACTCTCAGCATGTACTAATTGCCAAAGGGAATGCTGGGAGATGTAGTTATGCAACAGCTGGAGGCACGCAAGTACAACTCCCAGCATGCCGAGACAGCCTTTTGCTGTTCCTGAATGCTGGGAGTTCTAGTTTTGCAAGATTTAGAGGGGTTCAGGCTGGAGATCACTGACAGTGGTCCCTAAACTGTAGCCCTCCAGATGTTGCAAAACTACAAATCCCAGCATGCTAAGACAGCAAACTGCTCTCTGGGCATGCTGGGAGTTTTAGTTTTGTAACATCTGGAGGGCTACAGTTTAGAGACCACTGTCAGTGATCTCTAGCCTGAACCCCATCTTGCAAAACTACAAATCCCAGCATGCCAACACAGCAAACATCTGTCAAGGCATGGTGGGAGTTGTAGTTTTGCAACATCTGGAGGGCCACAGTTTAGAGACCACTCTTAAAACTGTCGCCCTGGAGATGTTGCTAGGCAACAGACTCCCGGACACGCCGCCGCCATACTCACCTCCATCGCCACCATGATCACAGCAGCCGCCGTCATCTGGAGCTCCGCCGCCGGGTAAGTGACCGCTGCTGCCGCTACTACACGGTTCCCCCCGCTGTGCCCGGACACCGATGGGTGGATATAGCGAGGGGAACAGAACTTTAACCCCCCCGCCCCCAGTCTGCTATTAGTCGGTCGCTCCGCGATCAATAGCAGGGATAGGAGGGGTTGGCACCCCTGCCACCTCACTCCTATCTCTTCACGGGGATAGAGGGTGTCTTGGACACCCCCGATCCCCCTTATTTTATCGCGGCGCCGCTGTTAGTGGGCACGGGGAGAGCGCTCCTCCTGCAAACACCATAGATGCCGTGATCAGAGCTGATCACGGCATCTATGGGGTTAATGCTGCCGGGACCGGCGCGATCGCGGCCCCGGCAGCAGTGGTGGGACTCCGGCTGTTATTGACAGCTGAGTCCCGCCGGCGATCTCCTGCGCTGCCCGCGGCAGAGCAGGAGATCGCTTGGACGAATACATACGTCCATTTGCGCGAACGTGTAGTTCGCCTGGACGTATGCATACGTTCAATAGCGGGAAGGGGTTAATGGGCAGATGTGCTGCGGCCCAGGGACACAGCGGACTCCCGCCAGGCCTCCTCGACATTCCTATCCCCCAAAAAGTTGGTGTTTTTGTAAAATCGAGTCAAGAACAGTTTCTATGAAGGTCTGCCATTTGTATATACACTTTGGCTGTGCTGTCAGTCTTATTTACAGAAAACATGTGACAGCTGCCCTATAATATACTGTATTATAGAAGAGATTTATCAAAACCTGTGCAGAGAAAGAGCGGTGCAGTTGTCCATAGCAACCAATCAGATAGTTTTGCAGAGGGCTTTTCCTCTGCAAAGGTTTTAATAAATCTCCCCCTATATGCCCCCACCTGAGCTCGATATGGCAGAACCCATCCCCAATCACCCAGCACCCATCACCAATCACCCAGCACCTATCACCAATCACCCAGCACCCATCACTCATCCCCAATCACCCAGCACCAATCACCCATCCCCAATCACCCAGCACCCATCACCAATCACCCAGCACCCATCACCAATCATCCAGCGCCCATCCCCAATCACCCAGCACCCATCCCCAATCACCCACCTTATGCAAGAATCTCCACACAGCTCTGGTTCTTAGGCTGCTTTCACACTATAATATTCATCCGTTTTAAAGATCCGTTTGATGTTCCGTTATGAAAACCCTGAAAATCGGCCATTAAACGTCCGTTAGAAAATCCCATTATAGTCTATGGGATTTTTACATTATCCGTTTTAATCCGTTATAGTCAATTATTAATAACGGACTTTATTTTGTGACGGAAGATAGTAACGGAAGAAATAGTGCATGCACTATTTCTTCCGTTCATTCTCCCGTCACAAAATAACGGCCGTTATTAATAAAGGACTATAACGGATTAAAACGGATAATGTAAAAATCCCATAGACTATAATGGGATTTGCTAATGGACGTTTAATGGCCGATTTTCAGGGTTTTCATAATGGAACATCAAACGGATCTTTAAAACTGATTAATTTTATAGTGTGAAAGCAGCCTAAGAACCAGAGCTGTGTGGAGATTCTTGCATAAGGTGGGTGATTGGGGATGGGTGCTGGGTGATTGGGGATGGGCGCTGGGTGATTGGTGATGGGTGCTGGGTGCCTTACACTGAAGAAATGGGCACCACACTAATATATGCTTACATTCTACAATATACTAGAGTTGGCAAAAAAAAAGAATTATAAATATACAAAAACGGCCAGGCATAGCACAGCATACAGGATGGAGTCAGGGAAGCTCCGCCTCCATTGCGCACAAGACTGACTTCGCATAATAGCAATA
The DNA here is from genome assembly GCF_029499605.1 of Hyla sarda. Taxonomy (NCBI): domain Eukaryota; kingdom Metazoa; phylum Chordata; class Amphibia; order Anura; family Hylidae; genus Hyla; species Hyla sarda. Next base: position 67,538,457 of record NC_079197.1, on the reverse strand, counting down.
TGGGGCAATACCTAGAAAATTGAAAGGCCAATTTTTGTATACATGCACTGTAACCTAGTGTATTGGGTTTAGTGCGATTAAACAGCCTGTCAGTTTCCCTTTAATTATATACCGTACCCACCTTAATTCCCTATATACTGTGCCACCATTCATCTATTAATTCCCTATATACTGTGCCACCATTAATGAACTATATACTGTGCCACCATTTAACCCCTTAAGGACTCGTTTTTTCCTCCTTACCTTTTAAAAATCATAACCCTTTCAATTTTCCACCTAAAAATCCATATTATGGCTTATTTTTTGCGTCACCAATTCTACTTTGCAGTGACATTAGTCATTTTACCCAAAAATGCACGGCGAAACGGAAAAAAAAATCATTGTGCGACAAAATAAAAAAAAACGCCATTTTGTAACTTTTGGGGGCTTCCGTTTCTACGCAGTGCATATTTCGGCAAAAATTACACCTTATCATTATTCTGTAGGTCCATACGGTTAAAATGATACCCTACTTATATAGGTTTGATTTTGTCGCACTTCTGGAAAAAATCATAACTACATGCAGGAAAATTTATACGTTTAAAAATGTCATCTTCTGACCCCTATAACTTTTATATTTTTCCACGTACAGGGCGGTATGAGGACTCATTTTTTGCGCCGTGATCTGAAGTTTTTATATGTATGATTTTTGTTTTGATTGGACTTTTTGATCACTTTTTATTCATTTTTTTAATGGTATAAAAAGTGACCAAAATACGCTTATTTGGACTTTGGAATTTTTTTGCGCGTACGCCATTGACCGTGCGGTTTAATTAATGATATATTTTTATAGTTCGGACATTTACGCACGCGGCGTTTTTTTACACTGTTTTATTTTTTTTTATGGGAAAAGGGGGGTGATTCAAACTTTTATTAGGGAAGGGGTTAAATGACCTTTATTAACACTTTTTTTTTACATTTTTTTTGCAGTGTTATAGGTCCCATAGGGACCTATAACACTGCACACACTGATCTCCTATGCTGATCACTGGCGTGTATTAACACGCCTGTGATCAGCATTATCGGCGCTTGACTGCTCCTGCCTGGATCTCAGGCACGGAGCAGTCATTCGTCGATCGGACACCGAGGAGGAAGGTAAGGGCCCTCCCGGTGTCCGGTCAGCTGTTCGGGACGCCGCGATTTCACCGCGGCGGTCCCGAACAGCCCGACTGAGCAGCCGGGTCACTTTCAGTTTAACTTTAGAAGCGGCGGTCAGCTTTGACCGCCGCTTCTAAAGGGTTAATACCGCACATCGCCGCGATCGTCGATGTGTGGTATTAGCCGCGGGTCCCGGCCGTTGATGAGCGCCGGGACCGACGCGATATGATGCAGGATCGCGGCGCGATCCCGCTTCATATCGCGGGAGCCGGCGCAGGACGTAAATATACGTCCTGCGTCATTAAGGGGTTAATGAACTATATACTGTGCCACTAATATTTAAATATACTGTGCAACAACTAAGGGTGCGTTCACACGTGCGTATTTTCTGCTGCAGATCTGCTTTAGCAGATTTCTCTTCCCATTGTCAATGCAGTAAAAATAGGCACATGTGAATGCACCCTAAGGATCTATACACAGTGCCAGCATACATATAAAATATAATGTTCCAATATAATGAAATATATACTGTGCTTCCATAAATTCCCTATATACTGTGCTTTCATTTACGTGCTTACATTCCTCCTATAATTCCCTAATAATGTGCTTCATACAATAAATACAAGCACATAACATAAAGGCACATACAGTACATAGGTAATATACACACATACAAAGAGACACTGACACATACATACAGGTACAAATATTCATTAAGAAACATAAATACACAGACACACATATAACATGGAATATATACTAAAATATATAGCCAATAAGCACATCATACATACAGGTACACGCATACAATCACTTACAGATATATACACACATACATAGATTCACTTGCTCATATATATACACATATACATAGATTCACTTGCTCATATATATATATATATATATATATATATATATATACACACACACATACATACATACATACACACACACATACATACATAGATTCACTTGCTCACATATATAGGCGAATACATAGAGATAGACACACACACAAACACACATATATACACCTCACACTGACATACAGTCACTCAATATATACACAGTCACTTACACTATGGCCCCAGCCATCCCTCTCTGCACAGGCACATACATAGAGATATACACACACACACACACACACACACACACATATGTATACATACATACACACACTGGCATACAATCACTCACATATATTTACAGTTACTTACAGTAAGGGCTGCATAGACTGAAGTTTGTGGCCGGACATGCTGTGGCGGGGCTTCTCTCTGCCTCCTCTGCTCCTGTCTCCTCCGTGTGGAGAGAAGCAGAGAAATGGCAGATAATGACAGGGTAAGTGGCGCCCCCTTGCTGCAGGGAGGGCACAGCACCCTCCATTAAACCACATACAAATCTCCCCAGCTCCTTTTGTGAGGGCACTAGAGGGGCAGGTGAGGAAAAGGGCAGGGGCTCCAGCCCCCTTTTACCTCTATGTGTGCACGTCCCTGCTCGAATATGTAGTTTTGCAACAGCTGGAGGGCTACAGTTAGAGACCACTATACAGTGATCTCTAAACTGTATTCCTCCAGATCTTGCAAAACTACAACTCCTAGCATGCCCAAACAGCTGTTTGCTGTCTGGGCATACTGGGATTTCTAGTTTTGCAACAGCTGGAGGACCACAGTTTGGAGATCACTTTGCAGTGTTCTCTAAAACTGTAGCCCTCCAGATGTTGCAAAACTGCAAATCCCAGCATGCCCAAACAGCTGTCTCAGCATGCTGGGAGTTGTAGTTGCGTACCTCCAGCTATTGCATAACTACATCTCCCAGTATGCCCTTCGGCAATCAGTACATGCTGGGAGTTGTAGTTTTGCAACAGCTGGAGGCACACTGGTTGGAAAATACTGAGTTAGGTAACAGAACCTAACTGAAGGGTTTCCAACCAGTGTGCCTCCAGCTGTTCCAAAAGTACAACTCCCAGCATGCACGGTCTGTCAGTACATGCTGGGAGTTGTAGTTTTGAAACAGCTGGAGGTTTGCCCCCCCCCCCACACACAGGCAGGTTTACAGTTAAATGGGCACTGTCACCAACTTATGTACTACAACATATCTCTAATATACTTTTATTTATTTATTTTTTAATTAAAATTGTTTAATTTTCATTTGAAAACCGGCCACTAGGGGTCTCCCTCCTAGTGGCCGGCTGCAGCCTGGCGTGACGTCACGCCTGAAAAAGGACCGATGCGGCTGGGGTCCTTTTTCATTCAGCCTGCGCTCGCTCCCTGCCTGTCAATCAGACAGGCAGGGAGCGAGCGCATTGGCTCCCCGGCCACTGGCTGTGAGGCCACTCCTCCCGCACATCGCCGCCGCCTCCGCCTCGTCGCCGCCGCTGTCCCTGCACGCCCGCTGCCGGACTCTGCAGTAAGTGTAATTGGCCGGGGGGGGGGGGGTTGAGATGGAGGGAACGGGGTATGGCGCAGGGGGGGGGGAGGGTAGACGGGCTAGCACCGCATGTACCTAATAGTTTATCTACACAGGGTGCCTCCAGCTGTTTCAATACTACAACTCCCAGCATGCCCTGACAGCCAATAGATGTCAGGGCAAGCTGGGAGTTGTAGTGATGAAACAGCTGGAGGCACCCTGTGTAGATGAACTAAGGGCGGAAGTCCCCCCCAGCAGGCATCAGTGACATGGTGCCTGCTGGGGAAGTCTGCCTGGTAGTGAGCACACTGCCAGGCAGACAAAAAGCATTTTTAATATAGTAAAAATTAAAAGCAGGGAGGGGGTTAGGGATAGATTGGCAATAGGCAGGGACAGAAAAAATAGGATGGTGGGAGCTACCCTTTAAGTTTCCTGCTTCAAGTTTGGGCTGCGGCAAATATTTCGCCGCAGCGCAAACTCCTAGCGGGAAACTCATCGTAACACGCCAGTGCGAATGTACCCTAAGAACACTACACTACACTACACTAACACATAATAAAGGGTAAAACACTACATATACACCCCCTTACACTGTCCCAACAATAAAAATGAAAAACGTATTGTATGGCAGTGTTTCCAAAACAGAGCCTCCAGCTGTTGCAAAACAACAACTCCCAGCATTTCCGGACAGCCACTGAGTGTCCAGGCATGCTGGGAATTTAGCAACAGCTGGAGGCACTCTGTTTGGGAATCACTGGCGTAGAATACCCCTATGTCCACCCCTATGCAATCCCCATGAAGTCCTCAAATGCGCATGGAGCTCTCTCACTTCGGAGCCCTGTCGTATTTCAAGGTAACAGTTTAGGGCCACATATGGGGTATTTCTGTACTCGGCAGAAATTGCACTACAAATTTTGGGGGGCTTTTCTCCTTTTACCCCTTATGAAAAGGAAAAGTTGGGGGCTACACAAGCTTGTTAGTGTAAAAAAATAAAAATGTTTACACTAACATGCTGGTGTTGCATACTTTTTATTTTCACAAGCGGTAAAAGGAAAAAAAAGACCCCTAAAAAATTTGTAACATAATTTCTCCTGAATACGGAAATACCCCACATGTGGGCGTAAAATGCTCGGCGGGCGCACAACAAGGCTCAGGAGTGAGAGCGCACCATGTACATTTGAGGCCTAAATTGGTGATTTGCACAGGGGTGACTGATTTTACAGCGGTTCTGACATAAACGCAAAAAAAGAAATACCCACATGTGACCCCATTTTGGAAACTACATCCCTCATGTAATTTTGTATACTTAATGAACAAAAAGAGCTTATACCAATATTCAGAGTGTAATTAAATCATAAACTTTATTTACTTTCCATTAAAAACATATATAACGCATAATATGAGTCTTTCTTAACAACTTTCAATACAAAAGTGCATGGAGGGGAAGGTACCGGTTGCTGGACCATACGTAATGTACTTAATAAATATCTTGCAGGCATGTAATAGGTTAATCGGAAAAACTTCATATAATAGTCTATTTGGAAATGGAATACAGGTAACTCCTCATAGAGACCCAAAAAAACATCAATACTGTATATTGCTCTATCACAATTGCATATGCATAAATACAGCCTTACGCTCACCCATTATGTCACTGTCCTGCTCCGGCACGTACCCCGACCTCAACGCACGTTTCGCTATCTTTTTCAAGAGGCCATGCTAGTTATGTCTCCTCCTAGGGTTTTTATGCTGACACTTGTGCATCTCGCCAGGTGTGGATCATTTGCACACGCCCTGAGTGCTTCCGGGTGCGACTTCTCATCATATCTCCTTGCCATTTCGCTCAATGCGTATGTCCGGGGCCAGCGTATTCCGGACATGCGCATCGCGAGTTTTCGGCACTTCAACATGACCTGTCAATCATCTGCATCCACCGCATGCGCACTATCCATTCTGACATAAATGCAAAAAAAGAAATACCCACATGTGACCCCATTTTGGAAACTACACCCCTCATGTAATGTAATAAGGGGTACAGTGAACATTTACGCCCCACAGGTGTCAGACAGATTTTTGGAACAGTGGTCCGTGAAAAAGAAAAATGTAATCTGTCAAAAGCCAGTAGGGTGTAAATACTCACTGCACCCCTTATTAAATTCTGTGAGGGGTGTAGTTTCCGAAATGGGGTCACATGTGGGGGGTCCACTGTTCTGGCACCACGGCGGGCTTTGTAAACGCACATGGCAAAAAAATGTTTTCCCAAAAGCTCAATGGCGCTCCTTTTTCTTCTGAGCATTGTAGTGCGCCAGCAGAGCACTTGACGTCCACACATGGAGTATTTCCATACTCAGAAGAGATGGGGTTACACATTTTGGGGTGAATTTTGTCCGATTACCCCCTGTAAAAATTTTAAATTTGAGGGAAAACTAGCATTTTAGTGGAAAAAAAAAATTATTTACACATCCAATTTTAACGAAAAGTTGTCAAACACCTGTGGGGTGTTAAGGCTTACTGGACCCCTTGTTACGTGCCTTGAGGGGTGTAGTTTCCAAAATAGTATGCCATGTGTTTTTTTTTTTTGCTGTCCTGGCACCATAGTGGCTTCCTAAATAGGATATGCCCCCCAAAAAACATTTCAGCAAAATTTGATTTTCAAAAGCCAAATGTGACTCCTTCTCTTCTGAGCATTGTAGTTCGCCCGCAAAGCATTTTACGTCCTAACATGGGGTTACAAATTTTGGGGGCCATTTTGTCCTATTATCCCTTGCAAAAAAATGTATTTGAGGGAAAACAAGCATTTTAGTGAAAAAAAAAAGAAAATCATTTACACATCCAACTTTAACGAAAAGTCGTCAAACACCTGTGGGGTGTAGCTTCCAAAATAGTATGCCATGTGTTTTTTTTTTTTTGCTGTTCTGGCACCACAGGGACTTCCTAAATGTGGCATGCCCCCCAAAAACCATTTCAGAAAAACTCACTCTCCAAAATCCCACTGTCGCTCCTTCCCTTCTGAGCCCTCTACTGTGCCCGCCGAAACCTTGACATACACATATGAGGTATTTCCTTACTCCAGAGGAATTGGGTTACACATTTTAGGAAGATTTCTCTCCTTTTACCCCTTGTAAAAATTCAATAACTGGGTCTACAAGAACATGCGAGTGTAAAAATTAAGATTTTGAATTTTCTCCTTCAATTTGCTGCTATTCCTGTGAAACACCTAAAGGGTTAACAAACCTTTTGAATGTCATTTTGAATACTTTGAGGGGTGCAGTTTTTATAATGGGGTCATTTGAGGGGTATTTCTAATATGAAGACCCTTCAAATCCACTTCAAAACAGAACTGGTCCCTGAAAAATTTCGAATTTGAAAATTTTGTGGAAAATTACTGCTATACTTTGAAGCCCTCTGATGTCTTCCAAAAGTAAAAACATGTCAACTTTATGATGCAAACATAAAGTAGACATATTATATATGTGAATCAATATATAATTTATTTGGAATATTCATTTTCCTTATAGGCAGAGAGCTTCAAAGTAAAAAAAAATGCAGAATTTTCAATTTTTTCATCAAATTTTGAAATTTTTCACCAAGAAATAATGCAAGTATTGACAAAATTTTACCACTAACATAAAGTAGAATATGCCACGAAAAAACAATCTCGGAATCAGAATGAAAGGTAAAAGCATCCCAGAGTTATTAATGTTTAAAGTGACAGTGGTCAGATGTGCAAAAAATGGCCGGGTCCTACAGTGAAAATTGGCTGGGTCCTTAAGGGGTTAAATCTATTAAAGTGGGACACTCCTCTTCTGAACATCTCTGACTGTCATTGTAATCTTTTTGTCAGAGATTTCAAACCAAATTTGGTTCTCTCTCAACTGGTAATTGATCCATGGAAATCTGTATTTTCAAAAAATAACAATATTAATATAAACATGTTCAACTTCCCTACATATTTTTTTCTATTACATTTTAAACATATTTATGTTGATAATTTTAAAAGTAAATGGGAAAGTTGCTAATTACACAAGGTGAGAGAAAAGTAAAAAGAGGTAGGGGCGCTCTCTCGTGTAGTTGAAACTTGATTAGGAACCACTACACTCAAGGTAATGTGATGCCCCACTGAGGTTATCAGCAGTGGCAGCACCTTACCTGGGGAATGGGTGAAGTGGAAGGTGGTAGCGACAGTTATGCAGCTCGAAACCCCTATCCGTATCTGCAAAGGGTACGGAAACAATGGAAACAGTGGAAGGAAAGGAAAAGGGGAGTTGTGGACGAGAGCTACTGTTTTGAAAAAAGAATTCAGGACGCCACAGTAGCACAGGACAGTTTATTATTGTTCAGAGCGATAGGACAACGCGTTACGGCACCAGCAAGTGCCTTCTTCAGGTCCACAAAACAATTACTAAAAAGATGAAAAATGGATATAAAGGTCATTTCACATAGAGTGGAGGCATTTAAAATAGGATGTTGGTGGTAAAGATTATATATATATACACACACATATATATATATATATATATATATATATATACATATACACATGTGGGATAGGGGAATCCAAAAAGATATAAAAAGTACATATCTAAGATCACAAATGAAAATTTGAATAAAAATGTATGCTGCAGGGGAAGGGGATGTTACATTAGTAATAAAATAATGAGCACATACTGCAGAAAAAAGTGTAACTGCATCCATTATGAGTATATATACAACATGGGATGTCTAAAAGTGTATTATAGGAAACTAGATATATCCATCATAGTTCCTTTTTAGGATGTGTATCCCAATATGGAGTGGGGAGAGTGTGGCTGAGTGCCTGGGTGGTATGGTTTAAGTTATGTGTGGTCTGGATGAATATCCATAACTAATAAATGTCCCCATCTGATAAAGGAGGTTAGGTGTGTTTTGATATATGTCCACAATTGATAAATGTCCACATGTTACTCTCTGGCATGAGGGCCTTTTTCATTAGATGTGGACATGTATCAATTGTGGACATATATCGAAACCACACCTAACCTCCTTTATCAGACGGGGACATTTATTAGTTATGGATATTCATCCAGACCACACAGAACTTAAACCATACCACCCAGGCACTCAGCCACACTCTCCCCACTCCATATTGGGATACACATCCTAAAAAGGAACTATGATGGATATATCTAGTTTCCTATAATACACTTTTAGACATCTCCTGTTGTATATATACTCATGATGGATGCAGTTACACTTTTTTCTGCAGTAAGTGCTCATTATTTTATTACTAATGTAACATCCCCTTCCCCTGCAGCATACATTTTTATTCAAATTTTTATTTGTGATCTTAGATATGTATATATATATATATATATGTATATATATATATATTACCACCAACATCCTACCTATTTTAAATGCCTCCACTCTATGTGAAATGACCTTTATATCCATTTTTCATCTTTTTAGTAATTGTTTAGTAACCTGAAGAAGGCACATGCTGGTGCCGAAACGCGTTGTCCTATCGCTCTGAACCATAATAAACTGTCCTGTGCTACAGTGGCATCCTGAATTCTTTTTTCAAAACAGTAGCGCTCGTCCACAACCCCACTTTTCCTTTCTTTCCACTGCTTAATTACACAAGGAACACTATGTTAAAAGTTTAATTTGGTGACAGGAACTCCAGATTTTCTTTAATAGAAGTAATTTACAAATCTGTTTAACTTTCTAGCAGTTGAATTGAAAAAAAAAAAGTTTTTTAGTAACATTGAGCATGAGACTTCTCTCCTTTAAGGATGAAGATAGCATGTATTGTTGAAAATCAGATGAATCAACTTACCAGGGCATTTTTAATATGTTTAAATTTTTTTTCTTGGGTACACATTAACTATTAACCATGACATTACACTAGGAATATCATCCCAGTTCTATGACCTTATCCTTGTTTTGTGACCTCACTATGCACATTATTTTCACACTGTGCATAAGAACTCTTTTCTGAGACCACATTAACTTTATTATCCATGTAATTGTATTGTTCTCAGATTGTAGTGGTCCTTATAGAGAGCCAGAACCAGGGATTAACCCCTTAATGACCACGGACGAGTATAGACGTCCAGGTTGGCGGCCGATCCGGCACATGGATGTCTATACTCGTCCATGCTTCTCATGGGTGCTGCCCAGTGCACCCACGAGATCGCGGCGGGGACTCGGCTGTAACACACAGTCGGGACCCTGCAGCACTGCCAGGAACAAAGTAAACTTCGGTCCCGGCAGTTTAACCCTTACAGCCGCGGTTGGAAGTGACCGCGGGCTGTAAGTGTTATGACAGAGGGAGCTCCCTCTGTCACCCCTGCAGCACCCCGCAGCGCGATCGCGGGGTGCTGTGTGTAACCCCCAGCGGGCGGGGACCTGCGTTACTGCCGGGACAGAAGAAAACTTCGGTCCCGGCAGTTTAACCCTTACCGCCGTGGTCGGAAGCGACCGTGAGCTATAAGGAGTTTTGACAGAGGGAGGGGGCTCCCTCTGTCTCTCTCCTGTAGCACCCCGCAACTATGGCGGGGTGCTGCTGCTTACCTGGGCAGCCGGGGGTCTTTACTAGGACCCCCAGGTCTTCCCCGGTTATTGCCTGTGAGGATGTGCCAGAGGCAAGTCCTCATATGCTGCCTGCTAGTGTAAAACTAGCAGCCAGCATATATCTGCAATGCTTTGGAATACTAAGTATTTCAAAACATTAAAAAAAGTGAAAAAAATATAAAATAAATAAAAGTGTAACAACAATAAGTATTAAAAAAAGTGTCAAAAAATAAAATAAAAATGCATTTATTAAATAAATATAATGAAAAATAAAAATGTATGTGTAGGATCACACGGCGCACATCCGCAGCATATTACGTGCTGCGGATGCCCGCCAACAGTCACAATAATGAGCTCCCTGCTGCGGCTGGGTAGCTTTGTGTCTACTAATAGCATGGGATTTCCCGCGGGAAGTCATGAGCGGACACACTGAGCTACCTAGCCACAGCAGTGATCTCACCCTTGTGACTGCTGGGGGGCATCCGCGGTGTGAAATATGCTGCGGATGCTCTCTATGTGACCCTACACTGCGTCCCATTCATACTGTGTTTCCGCAGTGTTAGAGGTATCCATCAGCTTCATGTCAAAAAGAGTGATGCTGACGTATACTGTAGCAGCTCCATTCATTTCTGAATGAAACAGTACAGTATACATTGGATCCCTTTTTTGACATGACAACGGACACCTATACTGCAGAAACACAGTATGAATGGGGACTATTCATATAATGATGCCCTGAAAGCCAAAGGGGGCTCCTCTCTTTTGGGGTCCTACCACGTGGCCAAGGAACCAAATATGGCCTAAACGGGGGTATTTCCAAACACGGGCCGAGCAGCTTAATAAAATACAGGGTGCATTTCTTGCAATATCAGAAGTGATGTACAAAAAATATGTCCCACAAATGATGCATTTGTGAAAAATTGCAAATTTCGCATTTTTAACACTGACTTTGTAATAATTCCTGCCAAAACTATGGTGCTAAAATACTCACTGTACCCCCTAGCGAATACCTTGAGGGGTCTAGTTTTTCAAATGGGGTCATTTGGGGGGTGTTCCTATGTTCTACTACCTTCAAATTTCTGCAAACCTTGCATAGCACATAAAAAAAAAGATGTACTTCTCATATTTTCAAAATTTTCTAAATTTCAAGTTAAATTGTTAGGCTTCTAATTAATTTAAAATGTGAATTAAAAACAAAAAAAAATGCTGTCAAAATAAAACTATTTGGTCAGGAAGTATAAATATATGCAACCAATTAGTGTTAAAATAGCAAAAAATCTTAATTTTTTCAAAAACTTCAGGATTTTTTGCATTGTAAAAAAAAAAAAATACAAATGATATCGGCTTACTTTTACTATGTACATGAAGGACAACTTGTGACAAAAAAATCAATGTCAGAATTATCGTGATTGGCAAAACGTTACCAGAGTTATTCTCTAATAAAGACAGACATCCCCGATGTGAAAAAACAGGCCTGGTCTTTCAGGGGCGTACAAGTTTATTTGTATTGGTCCTTAAGGGGTTAAAGGGGTACTCCGGTGAAAAACTTTTTATTTTTTTAAATCAACTGGTGCCAGAAAGTTAAACAGATTTGTAAATTACTTCAATAAAAAAATCTTAATCCTTCCTGTACTTATTAGCTGCTAAATACTACAGCGGAAATTCTTTTCTTTTTGAAACACAGAGCTGTCTGCTGACATCATGAGCACAGTGCTCTCTGCTGACATCTCTGTCCATTTTAGGAACTATCCAGAACAGCATATGTTTGCTATGGGGATTTCCTTTTACTCTGGACAGTTCCTAAAATGGACAGAGATGTCAGCAGAGAGCACTGTGCTCATGATGTCAGCAGACAGCTCTGTGTTTCAAACGGAAAAGAATTTCCACTGCAGTATTCAGTAGCTAATAAGTACAGGAAGGATTAAGATTTTTTAATAGAAGTAATTTACAAATCTGTTTAACTTTCTGGCACCAGTTGATTTAAAAAAAAAAAAAAAAAAAAATGTTTTTCACCGGAGTACCCCTTTAAGTCCTGCAGGAATGCATGGGGACAGCATTTCTGTACTTTTTCCACATCAGGGAATCAGTTCCTATTCCATCCTAGGACTGCCCTGACATCTCACATTTAACTGTAAACATGTTCTAAAGGCATGTTTACAGTTAAATCCTGCACTCAGTTGAAAGTTTGACAGAGCATTCAGCCAGTCTTGCAGCTGCCGGCAGTTGAGTGTCTCTTCCTTTCTGCTCGCTCCGGCAAAGATGAATGATGTTATGGTGTGCCAGTAATGCAGAAAGATTACTGTAGATGCCATGCTGTGGACTGATTTTCTAACCACAGAACCTCTGGCCATAACCCAGATAGGATTGTCCTTACAACACACATTCTAGTCATAATCCTCCCCAAAATACAGTAAAATCAAGTATACTTGTGTTTATTACTTACATTGTCTTCTTTGGTTCCTCCCCAGAAGTTAATACCTCCAGCATAGCTAGGGATATTTAGAACTGCAATGCCTTGAAGACTGGGCAAGGATATGGTTACCCCATCACACTAAAACAGCAAAACATGCATTGGTATTTTATATTTCAACAAAAGTTATTAGAATTCAAAATACTGAGATCAAATATTTTTGACATTTTTAAGACTGCATAAACATGCAAACCAAGAGTCAAAGTTTGAATTCTATATCAAACCTATCTCTAAAGGAGGGGTTGGATGCCACTGTCTATTGATATTAAATTAAACTAAGGCTTTCTTTACATGGAAGCATAGTTTGTATCGCTGAAAAATGACATCTATCCAATGAATCCTATTATATGTAGTGTTTATTCAGAGGGAGTCAAAAAGAACCCAAGAATAGTATAATAGGGACCACTGCATCTGGCAGAGGGTTCCATAGTTTCTTTGCTTTTACATTAAAAAATCTCTTTCTGTGTTGGTGTAGAAACTTATTTTTCTTCAGACTTAGAAAACACAAATAAACTATCCGTTAAAGCGGTACTCCGGTGGAAAACAATTTTTTTTTTTTTTTAAAACAACTGGTTCCAGAAATTTACAGATTTGTAAATGAATTCTATTAAAAAATCTTAATCCTTCCAGTACTTATCAAATGCTGTATGTTCAAGTTCTTTTGTTTTTGAATTCCTTTTCTGTTTGACCACAGTGCTCTCTGCTGACACCTCTGTTCATGTCAGGAACAGTCCAGAGCAGGACAGGTTTGCTATGGGGATTTGCTCCTGCTCTAGACAGTTTCTGATATGGACAGAGGTGTCAGCAGAGAGCATTGTGGTCAGAAGGAAAAGAAATGCAAAAAGAAAAGAACTTCATGTGGAGAATACAGCAGCTGATAAGTACTGGAAGGAATATGAATTTTAAATAGAAGTAATTTACAAATCTGTTTAACTTTCTGGCACCAGTGGATTTACAAAAAATTTTTTCCTCCGGAGTATCCCTTTAAATCTATTAAAGTGGGACACTCCTCTTCTGAACATCTCTGACTGGCATTGTAATTTTTTGTCAGAGATTCCAAACCAAATTTGGTTCTCTCTCAACTGGTAATTGATGTATGGAAATCTTCATTTTCCAAAAATAACAATATTAATATAAACATGTTCAACTTTCCTACATATTTCATGGAGCATGTTATCCCTGATCTATCCCTGAAATCTTTAACCCCTTAAGGACGCAGGGTTCTCACGTTTTTGCTTCAACTAAGTACTGTGTAAAGGGTCTGAATACTTTAGTGCAATATTTTAGCTTTTCCTTTTTAATATATTACAAATATTTCTAGTATTCTCTTTTACTTGTCATTATGGGTTTTTGGTGCTCAAAGATTGGGGGAAACGTATTTAAAAAAAAAAAATTCATAAGGCAGCAGCATAACATAATGTGAAAAAGAAAAGGCTCTAAAGACTGTCCGAATGCATTATACATATTTGATAGAGTTGTTCCTATATATTGCAAAACCAAACAAGATCAGAGAGCTCATGGCTGTTGTCAAGGGTTGGCAATCTGACTGGTGATATAATTCTAGGGAGAGACAGATTTCTTTTTTATCTTTTTTGACCACCATTGACAATTTAAATACATACTTTCCACATATGGTGGGATTGTTACATAGTTACATAGTTAGTACAGTTGAAAAAAGACACATGTCCATCAAGTTCAACCCAGGAGGTGAAGGGAAGGGGTATGGGTCACCTAATACTATCACTTTGGAAACAACTGGAATAACTTTTAACCAATTTTAGCAAATGTTAAGTTGTCTTTTATTCCCCCTTTGAGTTGGGCATACTTTCAATAGCTGTTAGTCGTACATTTGTTTTTCCCATACACATGAACATTTTGCACAGTTATTCACATGTTGTAGACACAAAGAAGGGTTATGCTGCTTCCAGAAAGCTTTGGCAACTGCCTATCTCTCTAAGAACAAGAAGATCAGAAGTTAAAATCCAGCATGGCTTACCCTTCTCTCTCCTGATATCCTCTGTCAGGGTAGATCCACCCTTCCCCAAACCCCTCCCCCTCAGAAAAACAAAAACAAACAAAAAAAGAGGTACAGTTTAGCCCTGCCACAAATCATAAAATATAGTTATGTTCAAGGCCTTCAAGTGCGTATGGAACGTATACCTACCTAAACTAAGCTGTTACTGACAATGTGAGTGAAACATATCACTACTTCACCTAACCTGCATCCAAGGATGCACGTGACATATGCCTACCTCCCCAAATCCACGGCTAGATGTGTGCCAAGGCTGCCATCGGGGGTACACCTTAAGAGGGCAAAACCAGCATAGGAAAATAGTATATTATTTACCCTTAATGTAAGACAAGGGCATCAGCTGCTGTACCAAGCACACAGACCATGGCCCACACAAACAGCGCTCTGATGTCACCCCCTGCCATTACTCTTAACTCGCCAAATGCCACTGCTACCCCCTAAACACGTGCATATCCACTGTATAACCCTGTGAGATAGACTGATAAAACAGGTTCCCCACACCACTAGACATCTTGGACAACCTCTCTTAAACAACTATTGTACGCTGCTTTTATA